>NC_137862.1:30826266-30931266 GCF_963924005.1 Protomyctophum bolini
TGTGTCTGTGTCTGTGTCTGTGTCTGTGTCTGTGTCTGTGTCTGTGTCTGTGTCTGTGTCTGTGTCTGTGTCTGTGTCTGTGTCTGTGTCTGTGTCTCCCGCTCCTCCTCTCTCCTTTCAGGAGTGATACCTGAGTCCCCATCCGAACCACAGATTGAAGAGTGTATGTGTGTGTGTTCGTACGCGTCTGTGTGAGCATACATGTCTGTTGTGGTCAGAGCACTTTGACAGTTGGCAACTGGAAGAGTTTGGTGCAGTTTCTCCAAATGACATCAATTTCAGCCTACAGTCTATAGTGACTACACTATACTAAATGAAAAGGAAAATGGCTCGCTGTTAGAATGAGTCTTTTGCATTTGCACGCTATGACATAGCGTTAAAATAAATAGAATACCGGTTATGACATAGCGTTAAAATAAACAGAATACTGGTAATTACAAAAGAGTAAACTCAGTAAATCCTCAGTGTTCATTTAACCCCGGGAGTGGAACCAAAATGGACAATTTCCCCCAGATTTGATTGTGTTTGTGTTTTTTCGCTCTGCACATGCCCAGCTTTGATTGTGGACATGCACATCCTTGTTCCTTTTCAGAGGTTTACACACACACACACACACACACACACACACACAGTGCACACAGGGTAAACGCTTCCTTCACAAATAAACACTATGGCTTCAGGGAGGGTTTCACACGCCACTACCTATACCCATATGCAGCTGGACCGAGCTCTCTCTCCTAATAATGCACACGACCTGCTCAATTTACTGTAGCGCCCGGCTCTCTCTCTCTGTCTGTCTCAAGCCCAATTTTTACTTCAGACCTACAAGCTCACAACGTGAAAGACCCCCCCCCTCTTGTTGGAGTTGTTCCCATGGCGAAGCAGCTTTCGGGCCTCTCTCTGGAACTTCCTCTGCATCCTCTAAAGAGGGAGGGGAGTGGGGTGGTCTGTCTGGAGAGTTGTAGTGAAGGGGGAAAGGGAGGGAGAGGTGTAGTGAAGGGGGAGCGGGAGGGAGGAAGAGAGGAAGCGGTAGAAGGAGGAGGTGATGAGGAGGGTAATTGTTTAGGAGCGGAACGGGAACGAGGCCTGAACATTTGAGTCCACAGCAATCAGAACCAGGGAAGAACTGGTGGAACCCAAACCCAAGCGGGGTTGAAGGGCAACTCTAGGCTCACGTTAGATATCTTCCAACGCCTAGAAGAGAGTGAGCTTTCGAGGAAGCGTGCAAGGTGCCATGTCAGATTTGTCAGAGTGAAAGCCTTGATCTTGAGCTGCAGAAAGCAGGGAGGAGGACTATGGCAGAGGTGGAGACCTAGATTCTTGGTGCTTTCACGGAACCGGCGGCCATTTTGCGGATTTTAGTGTTCTGAACCAATTCATTATCAGTGGAAACACTCTGAACTGGTTCAGTAGGACAACTGAACCGGTTCAACCCCGGTGGAAAAGGCCATTATGAGTTCCGTAGGTGCAGTCAAACATTTTGTCAACAGTTCATACCACACAGCGGTAGATTGCCCACACGCTGTTTCACACTGAGAAAACAAACTGATGGTTGGCTGTCTCTCTCTCTCTCTCTCTCTCTCTCTCTCTCGTGCGTGTTTCTGAATGTATTTTCTGAATGTATTGAGAGGATGGGTGGCCCCTTGAGATGCTAGAGGGGTCCCTAGTATACATGGATAAAACATTACATAATGTAACAATACAATGCAATGCAATACAATACAATACAGATACAGTTAGCTTGCTCATCCTCTCCCACCCACGCCCCCAGCTCTCAACTCATTTTAGACAAATTGGGAACTAACACAGGTGTTTCAATTTGTGTGATTGGCGTAGAACATTGGTTCATGGGTCTCATACACGCATATCAAACGCATGCTCTATGTTCTGTCTGTGTTTAGTGGCCACCTCAATGCTTTTTCCAGTGTATTCCAAGTGTCCATACATTCCAGTGTATTTTTGGTCGAACCATGTGACTTTCATTGGAAAAGCATTGAGGCGGCCATCAAACACAGACAGAACACAGAACATTTGTTAATCTGTACGTGTGTATGAGGCCAAAGGCTCCATTTACACTGACAGCGTTAGTGAATCAGCCTAGCCTAGCCTAGCCTGAATCAGATCTGTGTCACATAAGATAGAAATCCGATTTGCTTAAATAATTCTAAATGCAGACAGGTCACATGTAATCCCATTTTTTTCAAATTTGACTTGAGTCACATATATTAGGTGGTTTCCAATGTGATTTAAATCCGATCTGAGGAGATCCGTCTCGGTCTGAATGCAACGACCAGATGATGTCATGTGACCCAAGTCACATATCAAACTGTCGACCCCAGCGCTACTGACGACGTGACGTCATTACAGAGCGCGAGTATTTTCATTTAAGTAAACAAGAGAGAGAGAAATAAAACGAGAGCAATAGAAAGAAAAAAAGCGAGAGTACAGTAAAGAGAGAAAACAATAGTGCAACATACGTTTGTTTTATCATTATGTCAGCACTACAGTGGACAGACGGTGAAATCTGTACCAAAGTCCTGACATCACTCGCTCATCCCCTGTGTCGCAGAAGTTTCATTTTAAAATCGTCTCATATAATAATTGTTGTCCAAAAATAAACAAACTGTCTATGTGATCGGGGAGGTGTCTCTGTATCGACAGTCAGTCAGTCATATGTCATACAGTCTGTTTCTAGCGAATTTTATGTTACTGTTGTTAATAATTCGGCAGCAGTAACATTGTCAGTTGATTCTTTATATCCATATGAGTCAAACCACCGGGATCATTTGTTTATTTTTGGAACACTGTTCTTATTTGACGCGATATGAAAAGTTATTGGAATTCAAAAGGGTTAAATGCAAAACGGGTAGGATGTGAAATTACGTCAGACTTTGGCGCTCCTTGCACTTTGGGGGATGCCTACGTACAAAGTACAAACTAAACTAAACTAAAATGGTACAGAGAATGGCTACACGCGGTCCTATCTGCAATGTCAGATTGTTGTTGGTTACCACGGTAACCAAAGCAGATATGGGTTGAGTTGTTAAAATCATTCTGAACGCACAGATCGGATCTGGTCACTTGCAAAAGGTAGTGTGAATGGTCGTGCCAAAAGATCGGATTTGAGAAGAAAAAAACTGATTTGAATCTGATTTGACTTGATGTAACTGCAGTCTAAATCGGGCCTTATACAAGTCTGTATTCATGAGTTTCAAATGTACACCTGCCATGTTGGGAACCAACACAGGTGTTTCAATGTGAAACACTTGTAGAACTAAACAGTAGTGCAGTAATAGCATGAACAGGTGGTTTTGAGACGTGAATCCAAGGAGAGGTAACAGATCTGAGAGATGGAATGAAGATTGTTCCATTTCCAGGAGCAGTCGAGAGCTCAGGGGACAGAGACAAACTAGAAGCTGAGTGGCAGAAAAAAGAGAGATTTGTAGGGTATAGCAACGGTTTAAAAAAAGCACCACGGATAGGTTTTACTCATGGCAGCGCTAGTATAACAATTTGGCCCAGAGAGAGACGAGTGGAGAGAGAGAGAGAGAGGACAAGATGACAAATGTGAGCAAACGCAAACGTGTGTGAGGCGAGCGGCAGTAGGGTGTAGAGTAGCTGTTAGCTTTTCCCACAGTGCTCGTTTTTTTCTCCCAACACCCGCTGCTGGAATAATTACAGCTACGTATTATTGGTCTGTAGGGATGAGCCGAGGTACCCGTTGCTTGTGTGTTGTTGTAGTTCCACATTCATTCTTGTCTGAGTTGTAGCCCTCTTGTACTCTTTCATCTACTTTTTTATTTGTTTATTTTTATTCCATTTCACTTCCCCTTAAGGGCAGAGTCTAATCCAGACTCAGCCATGTGCAGCATCTAAGTGTGTGTGTGTGTGTGTGTGTGTGTGTGTGTGTGTGTGTGTGTGTGTGTGTGTGTGTGTGTGTGTGTGTGTGTGTGTGTGTGTGTGTGTGTGTGTGTGTGTGTGTGTGTGTGTGTGTGTGTGTGTGTGTGTGTGTGTGTGTGTGTGTGTGTGTGTGTGTGTGTGTGTGCGACTGAGACGAGACAAGGGGTTTTCTTTCCCATAGGCAGCACAGTTTTATGTCTGTGAATGATTACCTTTCACAACCATGTGAACAATGCATCTGTTTTCCCTGCTCTGATGTGGCTGTTCTTCCTGTTGTTGTGCTTCTCTCCAGTCCAGTGCTGCTGGAAAAATAACTGCTCAAATGTTTTACTTCAGTAAAAGTATCAATACTGCAATATAGAAATACATTCCGGAATGTACTTGAGTAAAAGCACAATGTTATTGGCATCGGAATGTACTTAAAAGTGTAAAAAAACAATTTGTAGTCATTATGCAGAATATCCTGTTTGAAGTTTTCAAATGTATAATAAAAAAGACCTACTTGTAGATCAGCTATTAATGGCTATTAATAGCTGATTAATCGCTGAGCAAAGTAACTGAGCAAAGTAACTAAAGTTTTCAAATTACTGTAGTGGAGTAAAAGTACAATATTTTTACTGGAAATTGGAAATACTCAAGTAAAGCACAAATACTTCAACATTGTACTGAGGTACCACTGCTTCTCTGTCTCTCTCCAGGCGCAGCCACAACAGCGGATGAAGCATCAGACCATGTTCTCCTGAGCAGCGCTCCCCCTCATTCCCTCCGTCATTCTCTTCCTCCTCGTCCGTCATCATGAACCACACCCCCAGCCCCCACCACCTCTCCGAGAGCGGGAAGTCCGGAGGCAGCCTGCTGTGTGGCCTGGGCCTGCATGGGGGTCCCGACCGGGCCATCCGCTCGCCCGACAGCCTCACGCACACGCCCAGCCCCACCGGAGGCACGCCCAGCTCCAGCCCCCCTCTGCTGCTGTCCCCCGGGTTAGGGGGGTTGGGGGGGCTGGTGTCCCTGGGCGCCATGGGGGACCTGGCGGGGGCCGACTGGGAGAGCCGCGAGGAGCTGAGGCTGCGTGAGCTGGACGAGGCGCGGGCCAGGGCGGCCCAGATGGAGAAGACCATGAGGTGGTGGTCCGACTGCACGGCCAACTGGAGGGAGAAGTGGAGCAAGGTGGGCCTCCTTCCTTGGTGCGCATGCTGATGAAGTGCTGCTTGTTGTGGTGCTGATGTCTAAAACTATGACGGAAAATCTCCGTCAACTACCTTTTTTCACGGGCGAAAACTAAATAAAAACTAAATAAAAACTAAGCTATGATATACTATACTAAATATACTATTATACTATACTAGTTTTCGTCAACGAATACAAACTAGACTAAAATGTTAGAGAGGGACTATTAGTGGAAAATAGATTCAGTAGAACTAAAAGACATGTCATTTTATGTTTGGTTGCGCTCTGGTGTTGCACTCTGAAAATAGCTGACCTACAAGCTCACAACTCATCCTCATCCATTAGAAGCAGTGGGTACTATTAGTACAGCTCAGGGACACTTGAGCTGACTCAGACACTAGGACAGTCTCTTTCTACCCATTCAGCCATGGCTTGGCCAGCCTTAATAATACTAGTCTTGGCCTTTCTCCAGCATTGAGATAACAAGCTTTGTAGTGTAACGATATAGTAACTGCATCAAAAATTCTATTTTAATTTCAAGAATCGAAGTATATCGAAATAAAAACAGCAACATTGACTATGTATCGTGTCGTATCGTTTTGCAATGGAAATAATCGGTATGGAATCGTTTTGCTTTGCAATTAATCGATTGTATCAATACTACATTTTTGTGAGTGGTATTTAGTAATTTTTTGAAGAAAAATGAAAAAGAGAGGTTTAATTACTTAATTTAAAATAATGTCAATGTATTTTAAATAGTTACTGTATCGATTTAAAATCATTGAATCGTATCGGATCGGATCGCCATAATGAACCAATATCGTCCATGTATCGTATCGTCAACCATCTATCGTGATGCATATCGTATCGCTGTTAGAATGTATCGTTACACCCATAACCCTAACCGTAACCGTAAGATCAAAAACAAACATGGTTGTGCCCTTCTTGAGGATCAAAGCAGTACAGTGTCTCATGTACTGTAAATGCAGCTCCAGGGGACTTTGGTCCCACCACTTCAACGATAGGGGGGAGGGGGGCGGCGGGGACTTCCATCTGAAGTGTGTGTGTGTGTGTGTGTGTGTGTGTGTGTGTGTGTGTGTCTTGATGCATGCTGCACAATGTTCAATCAATAACAAAGTTATTATCAATTGGTGAGAATGAGAGAGGAGACTATTTGCAGTACAAATGTAAGGTCAGATATAAGTGACAACATAAATGACATTATGAGGTAACTGACGATTCCATTCAGAGGGTTATGAATCCATTTATTTACCCCTCACTGTGCGATTAATCCACCCCTGGTGAAAACTGTCCAACCCCCTGCAGGTGCGATTAATCCACACCTAGTGAAAACTGTCCAACCCCCTGCAGGTGCGGTCGGAACGGAACAGGGCGCGGGACGAGGTGCGCCAGCTGCGCCAGCGGCTGGACGCCCTGACCAAAGAGCTGAGCGGCGCGCGGCGCGAGCGCCAGGAGCTGGCGGCCGAGAACGAGGCGCTGCGGCAGGAGGCGCTCCGACTGCGCGGCGCGGAGAGCTCTGCGACGGCAGCACCTCCCCCCGGCCCCGCCACCGCTTCCTCCTGCTCAACCACCTCCTCCTCCCCCCACCACCAGCCTCCGTCCTCCATCGCTCCCTCGTCGCCCTCCTCCTCGTCGACCTCCTCCTCTCAGCCCCCGGGGGGCCAGGTGGGGGAGGGGCTGCCCGTGTCCCCGGTGAGCCGGGTGGGGGAGGGGCTGCCCGGGTCCCCGGAACCAGAGCCGGTGAGGGACGTGGACGTCGAGGACAAACTGGACAGAGAAAAGGTGGGTTTCACACAACCTAGTGGTTTTCAACCTTTCTCATGTCAAGGTCCATTATTTATTCAGCATTTGAGCCACGGAGCACCATTTGATGAGATGCCTCTCAGACTTGGAATATTTTGTTATCATTGGATACAATTTTGTCCACAATTCCATGCTGTATTGATGTTGGTACCATAGGAGAGATAACAACAAACGTTGATCAAAACAACTTTACATTCTTCATTATTGTGTAAACGGGGTGCGCACGCTTATGCGACACACCAAAGGTCCAACATGCGTTTCTCCGTGCTTGTGGTTAGGTTTGGGTTAGGGTTTGGGGTAGGTTGTCGGTCTAATTTGTAAATTAAGTAATGCAGATGTTTAACAATAATTTAACTCTTGAAAGTGTAATATGAAACCAAATGGACTCGTAAGGCTCCATTTCGTTTCATTTTACACTTATAATGTGGGCACACACCGCACACCTAACCTAGACGTGACAACCAGCGGCAACGACACAAATTGCTGCTCTCATCACATGTAAATACCGCTGTCTTCCCTTTGTACCCTCAACAGATTCATTAGCATTCAGGTTGGAGACGGTGTGGTAGAGTCTGTCACTATCCCTCCTACCTCCTGTTTCCTCCATATCAATAATTACTGACGGACGGAAATAATCTGATACCTGGGTCTACAATGGAACATCAGGAGCCTTCATTTTAGATGAGGTTTTTAGAACACTGAATCAGAGTTGTACTGTAACTTCAGAAAGAAATAGGGGTGGCAAAAATGAGTTGCTATATACCGTAAATAGTGACCTCTATTCAATTATAAGCTTAAAGCTGTCCACTTATTGATATATTAATTACAAAACAAAATATAACGCCTCAACTCCGACAATGTGCTTAGGGGGGATCTCCAGTTCGCGATACATGGCCAAAGCATTTCCGGGGGCCCCAGCCAAAAACATTGAGAACCCCTGCCATAGATGACCATTCATGAAATTATTAATTTGCGCACACAAAAACAGTCTCAAAAAGCTGAGATGGAATAAAGCGAGCACTCCTTCCTCACATGTTACTTTCTCCTGCATTCAGTTTGTATGACGTAACTCACTGCCCCCCACCCCACCCCACCCCGCCCCTCTGTCCTGGGCCCAGATGAAACAACCATGTGTGTGTACTATGCTGTCTGTCTGTCTGCTGTGACTACATGACGTGTGTGTGTGTGTGTGTGTGTGTGTGTGTGTGTGTGTGTGTGTGTGTGTGTGTGTGACTGTGTGTGTGTGTGTGTGCTCTGCTGTCTGTCTGCTGTGTCTACATGACCAATGTGACATGAAGGGCTTTGTGAATGTAGGCCAGCACGACTAGATACCAGGACAGACAAAGCATATGGAATGTGTGTGTGTGTGTGTGCATTCCTGGGTATCTACACCACTAACTGTACAGAGGGCCTTCCTTAAATAGAACACACACACACACACACACACACACACACACACACACACACACACACACACACACACACACACACACACACATGACACATGCATGGACTCTCCCTGGGGCCACGGGGATGCTGCAGTACTTAGTCTTGTTCTAGCTAGACCTAGTTAGAATAAAAGTCGCTGCCGCTATCAAAAAGTCTACTTTTCTTATTCCTTTTTATGCCGACTGGCACAACACAAAGGCACACATAAAAAGAGGAGAATTTATTCAGAACGGGAGCATTAAATGCTTGGATTGGAGCCAAACGGCTGCTTGATTTCATTTTCTTTGGCCCCTCTGCAGTTCTGGAAAGGTTTCCTCTTTGAGGGGTTACTGTACGACTGTAAGGGAGCGTTTTTATACAAGGAAAATATACGTTCGCCATCATTAACCCATTTAGACCTGACAACGATTCTACAAATGCCTTCAAATTCCTGACCGTTTTCTGAAAAGCCCATGTTTCTATCTATCATGTCAGTCGTTCTCAAACATTTTGATGTCAAGGACCCCAAAAATCATCATCATACTATAAATCAGTCAATGTCTGTCTGTCTGAATGTGTGTCTGTCTGTCAGAAACACAGCCGTATCTCCTCACCGCCTGCACCAATCGCTCCCACTTTTCACACAGGCATTGACATTAATAATATGGAGGTCTTATATAAAACGAATTATAAATGAATAATGAATTTATTAGTGAATTAAAAACGCACCCAGGGCGCAGTACCCCCCACGGCCACAAGGGGGATATCTCACACCGGGTAAGGGCTAGTATATGTAATTGGCCACCGACCCCCATCTGAAAATATGTTGTTCCAGGGACTTCACCAGAAGCAAAGATTTGAGTTAAGAAGGCTCAGATTTGCACTACATTTTCACGATTTTTCTAAAATAGCAGACCTACAAACTTGTAGCACCTGTGCCACGCTATGAGCTTGTAGAGCTGCTATTTTTCAATAGCTTTGACATGATGCTTTAAAACACCAAAAGGGGTTCCCGCCCAAAATGGGTTAAAGGACATTTACAGCCTTGCTCTTTATTATTACTACATCCTTTTTTTTTTACTGAAAATCCCAGCTATATATAAGCCGCACCCAACAGAAGTCCTATAGCAGTAACAGCAGTACTACTGGTACTGCTGCTGTAGCGGTGTTGACTTCGTCGACTAAAACTATGACGACAAATGTTCGTTGACTATCTCTTTTCACTGACTAAATACAAACTAAGCTATGATAACTAAAACTAAGACTCAATACACTGACTATTTCCTCAACAAATACAAACTAGACTAAAATGTTAGGGAGGGACTAGTGGAGAAGAGATCCAGTAGAACTAAAAGACAAGTCATTTTATGGTTGGTTGCGTTTGGGTGTTGTGTTCTTAAACTAGCAGATCTACAAGCTCACTGTTATTCCACTACAACTTTAGTTACTACTTTGAATATTTTGATTATTATTACAAAACATGCATTAACCACTTCAAGTTTGTATACATTTTGGCCATTTGAAAATAGCAGATCTACAAGCTCACAATGCGTTATAGATATTCTGCACAATGAGTACTTTTACTTTTGGTGTAGTACTGTACATTTTGATTTTGAATACGTTTGTACCTCACACTGCCTCTGACCAGAACTGCTGGTCACTTCCACTGCGTCTGACCAGAACTGCAACCAGAACAGCACCAGTGTCTGTTTTTAGGAAGGGTGTGCCTCCTTGTATTTCTTGGCAAGGATGGAGCATTCTGCATAACTGTTTCAGCACACACACACACGCACGCACGCACGCACGCACGCACGCACGCACGCACGCACGCACGCACACACACACACACACACACACACACACACACACACACACACACACACACACACACACACACACACACACACACACACACACACACACACACAGGAACAATTACATGTACACGTACAGTACTCTATGCCTGTTGAGGGAAGGGTGCAGACGGATACAAACACACACACACACACACACACACACACACACACACACACACACACACACACACACACACACTAACCTCATAATGAGGAGGTTGGGTTCAAACTGTGAATACAGATTGGCGTCATTGTCTATCAGGCTTGACCTTCAGTCAGTTCAGACTGGGTTGCCATGGTAACACACTCACTCAAATACAGGTTCACGCACATACAGTATGCACGCACGCACGCACGCATGCACGCACGCACATACACTGGCTGTACTAGTTGAATTAGAGCATGCTGATCGTAGCCAGTAGAGGTGGTCTTGCAGGGGCTGCTAAATTTTCCCAAACAGTGGGTCGGAACCTATGTGTGTGTCGTGGACACACTTTTATTGGTCACCTTCATTTTTTTTTCATTTTATTTCAACGAAAATTCTAAAAACATTCCCAAAAAAGCGAAACAATTTCATGAACAAATCTATGAAATTCCACGAATTAGAAAACAACAGTTTAAGAAGTAGTGGAAATGGACGCGAAGCGAAGCGTTGTGCACTTATAGATCTGCTATGTCCACTAGTTTGGGTTCCAAGCGACGCGTTGTGTACTTATAGATCTGCTATTTACACTAGTTTGGGTCCCAGGCAAACGTCTAATTTCTCTTTCAGGTCTTAAGCTAAAATGTTTGGGAACCACTGCCCTATACACTACAGTATAGTACCATTTCCTGCCTCACTCCATTGTTCTAGCCCTCTCTCTCATTCAGTCACTGTTTCTTTCTCTCTCTCTCTCTCTCTCTCTCTCTCTCTCTCTCTCTCTCTTTCACTTTAAGTCACTCATTCTCTCTCTGTCACTATTAGTAAGGGCATTTTATCAGGTATTTGACCAATCTGGGAACTAAATCGTTACCAAGAAATTTCTTCACCAATGTGTTTCTAAAGGTGTCTAATAACATGTACTAAAAGTTTGAAATTCAACTCCTGGGGGAAATTGAGTTATTAGCATAATATGTGACCATACCGATAACATCCTATATAAAGAAAAAAAGTCCAAATTTCATCATTCTTTCAGTAGCATGTGACATGAAACTAGGGGGTTTTCATGATTCTGAATCCATTCCAAGCATTAGTTTTGCACAAAAAACACTCCTTGGGAGGAAAACGGCCATAGCCGTCATCACAAAAAGTGATGAGGTCAGCACATTTGGTCAAGTGGATATGGCCTAATTTAGCCCAAGGAGTGTTTTTTGTGCAAAACTAATGCTTGGAATGGATTCAGAATCATGAAAAACTCCTAGTTTCATATGTCACATGCTACTTAGAGAATGATGAAATGTTGACTTTTTGGCCTTATATAGGATGTTATGGGTATTCACATATTATGCTAATAACTCAATTTCCCACAGTAGTTGAATTTCAAACTTTTAGTACATGTTATTAGACACATTTAGAAACACATTGGTGAAGAAATTTCTTGGTAACGATTTAGTTCTCAGATTTTCATAGATTTCTCTTACTATATAAGTTCTCTCTCTCTTTCTCTCTCTGTCACTGCACTCTATTTCTCAGTCTCTCATTCATTCATTCAGTCAGTCAGTCAGTCAGTCAGTCAGTCAGTGAATCACGCTCTTTCTCTCAATCACAGACACACACATAAACACATGCTGAGTACTTCCACATGTGGCAGACTCTTTATCTGAAACGTAGACATAATACATTTCACGCTGGGTCCCCCTGCTGGGGAAACCTTAGAATGACGGCATCTGTTTTTTCAGTCTGTGATTCCACTTTAGCTTCAAGGCCTCTGAACACAAACAGTTGTAATTACCTGACCAGGCATTGATATTTAATGTACCTTAGGCCCCTTCTGTGAAAGGTCATTGGCACACATGAGGTCAATAATGTTGTGGGCATGTAGCCTGTACAAAAGGTTAGTGAAAATATATAAATAACAGTAATTAATGGAGAAGGGAGCATCTGATTAAATACAGTATGCTGTTCTGTGAGGGTCAGACGTGGAAAGTAACTTAAGTACATTCATGTATATGTCCACTACATATACCAAATATTGTACTTTTACTCCACTACAATTATTTGAAAACTTTAGTTACTAGTTACTGTGTATATTATTATTACAAAACATGCATTCATCACTTTAGCCTAATATATTGCTCTATAAGCGGTCCTTGAAATTAAAATGGTTGAGAATGGGGGTCCCTGACATATCTTTCCAAATGGGAGTCTGTCTGTCTGTCTGGCAGTCTCTGTTTCTTTATTTAAAAGCCATTATACAGCCATTACCATTAACCTTCCTGTAGGTCATTGTTATTCATCTAAAAATTGCAATCACCATGCATAAGCAGGGGAATAAGAGCACACTCTCAGCGACGTGTTAGATTAAGTCTACTGCACGATTTAATTCTACCACAGAATTACTTTGTATTAACGCTATTTTAATTAACAGCTGTTCTACAGATTGAGTTTTGGGCTGCATAGTGCAGTATTTGACCTAGGTTACAGGCAGGGCTGGAATGTAACTAAGCACTTGTACTAAGTACTGTAACTTTGTACATTACTGGAGTATGTCCAATTTTCAATACTTTTACTTCTACTCCACTACATCCCATCCCAGAGGCAAATATTGTACTTTTACTCCACTACAATTATTTGAATACTTTACTAGTTGTAAAATTTTGACTAATTTTTTGCAAAACACACATCACAACGTGCCACAAGGTGATGCGTTGTGAGCTTGTAGATCTGCTATTTTCTAAAGATTTTTCCCATTCACACCAAGCATTATAACTATAAAGATAACTCTAACTATATCGTTCACCATTATATATAGTTGGTGTGAACTCTGTCACACACTTGACTTAGACAGATTTTTATAACCATATTTTTATAGTCATAGATAGTGCTCAGTGCGAATGGCCCTTTACTCAAGAACGTTTTGAACACCCAGCTTTACATGTAACAGAGTATTTCTACCTTGTGCATTGTGGTATTGATACTTTTATAGTAAAAATAAATGACAGTACTTCCACCACTAATTTGAGGCGGTGACGGAGAGGGCGAGGCAACGTTGACACGTTTCCAATCTTCAACACAGTGTTTTGGCCAAAAGACACTCGGTATCAGATCAGTTCACTTCCAGATTAGACAGCTGGCTGTCACGCTGTTATCCCTTTCATCCATGGATGATTATAATTACTTTAACAAGCTTAAATGCTTTTCCTTGTTGAAAAAAACACACAGGAACAATTACATGTACAGTATACGACATAATGTACACACAAACTCATTTGTGTGTGTCATAAAGACAACTTTGCTGGTTCTGCTTGGAAGGGCTACAATTTGCCTAATCTATTATGCACATTTTAGATCTGACAGTTTTGATTATATTTAATTTAAATTCATGCTATAATAATCAATCAATCAATCAAGCCATTAACTGTTACCTTTAAACCTTCTATTAAGCTGGGGATTTTTATTTGAATATCCCAGGTAGAAAGCCAATCTATTCAACAAACACTTAAATCAAGTCTTTGATCTAATAAGCTGTGAAGTTAGTGAGAAAGCAGTCAAAAGACAAAAGTATATCTTGAGGTCATCTTTAAAGCACACATACAGTAGTTCTTTGTTGACTGAGCTGACATCATCTTTAAAGCACACATAGTTCTTTGTTGACTGAGCTAAAAAGTTCATCTAAGGACTTATGGAGAGAAGCAAAGATTTGTCTCTTTCCGTCAGCATCTAGACAGATACAGTATCTGCAAAGTCATTCAGGTTTTCCTGAGATGACAGGAGAGACATGAGAGATGTCTCTCCCAATTCATCTCCAAGACTGTTTACCATGAGATCATTATTTTTGGACAACAACAATGGGATGTGCAAATGTTTCATCATTGGAATTGGAACCCACCCACGGTGCCGTGGGTTTCTCCTCTCACAGCATGTCTTCTTGGCAGAGCCCCTGCATGTGTCCGTGGGCCAACCCTTTGATGAGTGACCCTGGCAGTGAGGAAGACAGGGAACAGAGAGAAAACTGTTCTAGAGAATGTACCGTACGTACGGATCTTCATTCTGGCCCCCATGTGGGTGGTTTGAAAGGTGTTCGGGACCGTTTGCGACTGATGAGGCAGAAAGAAAGCCTTTATCCCTGCTGCAGGACTAGTGAATTGTTTGTAAGGTAAATGTTATAGCCCAGCAGAGGGACACAGTGCAGGCAACTGTCAGCAAGCTCCTGTGAGAGAGAACAGGACCCTTACCTGTGCAAAGCATCCGGATTAGAACATTCTCGTTATTATAAGTAAGCAATGGTACCGTGCATTTATATCGCACTTTTATCCAAGGCACTTTACATAGATTGTGCATTACATTCACCCATTCACACATACAGTACATTCATACACATATGGTGGTGGAAACCATGCAAGGCACCAACTGCACATCGGTAGCAATTAGGGGTTCAGTATCTCGCTCAAGGACACTTCAACACTGACTCTGGGGGAGCCCGGGATCGTCATGTGGCCGAAATAAATATAGTGAGTGGCCGCCCTCACCTCACACGAGTGTGATTTTATTTTATTTTATATAATGACGCTGCATTCTAATGTTGCTGTACACAATTCTGCAACCCAGTAGATATCTGACTGCCACGACACAGGTTGAGTGCCGGCCCACAGTTTGTACATCAATGCTTTCTAATGAGAACCTTGGGTCTCTCTGCTTTGAGGTTATTTAATGGAGTTTTAATGGACCTTTTATAGACCCCCGGGGTCATGGAACCAACCCAGCAAATAAATGACTATGTCAGCTTCTAACCCAAGCAAAAGAATGACTCAATTTAACCCATTAAAACCGAGGAAGCATCTATGTCATTTTAGGTTTTAGCTATGTTGTAGCTCATTGGTTGATTATTCAAAAATAGCAGATATACAAGCTCATAGCACTAGATTTTATTAATCTTTTTATCGTGAAAATGTGATTTTTTTTACTCAAATCTTTTCTTCTGGGGTACCTGGAACAAAATATCTTCAGATGGGGGTCCGTGGCCAAATACTTTGTATAATGTTGGGGGTCCTTGACATGAGACAGTTTGACAACCTCTGATAACGGTTATGGGATTTAAAAGACATTTGTAGAATCTGCCTCAGGTCGTAACAGGTTAAAAAACCTGATTAAGTTCAAAGCGTGCAAATCGTAACGCTGTTACCATTCCTCCTCTCTCGCCTGTCTGTCTGTCCTTCCTCTCTCCCCGTGACAAACGAAACTATGACGAAAAATGTTCATTGACTTTTTTCACTGACAACAAAACTCAATGAAAACTAAGCTATCGTGACTAAAACTATGACTTACCGGTATACTGACAATTTCGGCAACAAAAACTAGACTAAAAACTAGACTAAACTTTTTTTCTTTTTCTTTTTTTTTTTACTACTACTGCTCAGCTCATGCTACTGTTAATACTGTTACTACTGTAAATAATGTATCCTCCTTACTGACATGTTTGCACCATTGGTGAGATGCGAAAATACCTTTCGCTGTGCTGTACTTGTACTGTACATTGACAATAAATTGAATCTCATCATCTCACTAAAATGTTAGGGAGGGACTAGTGGAAAAGAGATCCGGTAGAACTAAAAGTCAAGTCATTTTGTGTTTGGTTGCATGCTGAAAATCTACAAGCTCACAACGTGGCACGCTGCGACTACGACTAAAACAAACAAACTGCTCTGAACACTGCCTCCCCCTCCCTCTCCTCCAGGACTTGGAGCTCTTGGAGTCAGTGTTGCGCTCCAGAGGCGCTCCAGGCGGTGGCGTCGAGGCGTCAGAGAGCTGGGACGGTCGCAGCGCCACCTGCAGCGCGGTGACCACAACGAGCCTGCGCTCCTCCGCCGCCCTGAGCCGTCAGGACCGCAGTACCAGGCACCACCTGTGGGAGGACATCACCGCCGTGGAGGACGACTCCGGCAAGCTCAACGCCATCCAGCTGCGTCTGGACGAGTCCCAGAAGGTCCTTCTGAAGGAGAGAGAGTAAGTCTGGACGAGTCCCAGAAGGTCCTTCTGAAGGAGAGAGAGTAAGTCTGGACGAGTCCCAGAAGGTCCTTCTGAAGGAGAGAGAGTAAGTCTGGACGAGTCCCATTAGGTCCTTCTGAAGGAGAGAGAGTAAGTCTGGACGAGTCCCATTACGTCCTTCTGAAGGAGAGAGAGTAAGTCTGGACGAGTCCCAGAAGGTCCTTCTGAAGGAGAGAGAGTAAGTCTGGACGAGTCCCATTAGGTCCTTCTGAAGGAGAGAGAGTAAGTCTGGACGAGTCCCAGAAGGTCCTTCTGAAGGAGAGAGAGTAAGTCTGGACGAGTCCCAGAAGGTCCTTCTGAAGGAGAGAGAGTAAGTCTGGACGAGTCCCATTAGGTCCTTCTGAAGGAGAGAGAGTAAGTCTGGACGAGTCCCATTAGGTCCTTCTGAAGGAGAGAGAGTAAGTCTGGACGAGTCCCATTAGGTCCTGCTGAAGGAGAGAGAGTAAGTCTGGACGAGTCCCATTAGGTCCTTCTGAAGGAGAGAGAGAAGACAAACATGGACAGAGGGGTGATAGATGGAGAGGGGGGGTCAGAAAAATAAATACACTGATTTTGTGCCAAAATGCCATATTTCACCTTGGATCATGTAACATTTTCTTCTTTTTGGGTGCGATATTCAGTCTTATTGTGTTATCCATCATCCTCTAGCATTGTTTGTTCCCTGCTGCGAGTATTCATCACTTGACATTCAAGGGTTTTAATAAGAAGAACGAGCTTGCAGGACCTAGCTGGTTGATGCCTTTCAATACAATAACTCCAAGTGGAGAACAGCTTTTATTTTTTCAGTTTATCCGTCGTTGTTGTTGTTAGTGTATGTCATGGAGGAATGGCTTTCACAGCCTTTCAGACCACCAACCGCCACAAAGAACAAGTGAACCAGTGACCTGTTATTGATTTCTGTGCACGGCCAGCGTGTGTGGTACGTGTCCTCTGTGTCCTGGTCAGGAACTCCCTTGAGAGGACAGCATTGCTTTAAAGCTAAACTATTATGTAATGACAAGGGGGAGAAAAAAAAGGCTTTGCTCACTCTGCCCCTGTTCCTTCTCTCTTCTCTCCTGTGTTCTTCCCCAAGTGACAAACACGCTCTGAGTAAGTGCATCGAGAGGCTGGAGGCCGAGCTCAGCCAGTGGAAGGTCAAATATGAGGAGCTCAACAAGAACAAACAGGAAGCCCTCAAACAGGTGAGATAGTAGACAAGTACACACTCACACACTCAATGATAGACTTCCACATGAAAACCATTTGCATCTGACATACTATCTAGTTTGCTAATGCAATATGGTTGATGTTTTGTATCACAATCGCATGTTGTGAATATTCTGTTCTGAAGGCAATTTGGAACCACATAAGCCAGGGGTTTTCAAAGTCTGTGAAGGTATGTCATGTGGTCTCTGACCGTGCATTTAGTAATGTAGATCCACGGAACTAAATTAACTGGTGGTGGTGGTGACCTATGTTGTCAGTTACTGGGAAGTCAGAAATTCAGAAATTCTACAGAAAAGGGAGTTAGAATATCAAAAGAAGGGGGTTGCTTCATTGAGTGATTCATCATTATCAGGAAATGATGCAATTTCCCCGAAGCAAATTGTGATTGGCCGGAATGTGATGATGTATGAAGATAAGAGTGTCCCTCACTTCACACGGGTATGAGTTTTTGAGGGGTGCTAGCCCCTCCTATATACAGGTTTAAGGTTCAATGTTTGTTTTAAAAACGCCATTGACAATGAAGGGAAAATTTACGTCATCTTGTCCCTAACACAAACATCAAATGCCATTGACAATAAAGAGTACTTACCTTTTTTTCTCTCTACTGGACTTTACAGGAGCCAAAGCACAGCTTTGATCATAGTAGCAATGCACACAATAGAGTAGACTTTTGTACAATGGTTGTTTTGTTAGCGGGCTCTTATGCCTCTTATGGCTCATATTTTAAGTATGAATTTATTTTCCTTTATTGTCACGTGCACTTATAAACCAGCATGTGCACAGTTTTTGAGATGGGGGTCTCGAACAACGTTTTTGAGATGGGGGTCTGCGGCCAAATACATATAATTGTTGGGGTACTTGACATGAAGAAGTTTGAGAACCACTGATACAGATACATTTTTTTAGTTGATTAAATAGACCGCCTAAGTCCTGACATCACTCACTCATCCTCTGGTTCCAAGGGGTTCGCGGAAGTTTTTCTCATGGAGAATAATGGGTTATCTTAAAACCGTCTCATACTGTATGAGAACCAAAAATAAACAAACTGACCCGCTCAATATTGTCAGGGAGGTGTCTTTGTATGGTTTACGACAGTCAGTCACTCATATTTGATACAGTCTGTTTCTAGCGAAAATGTTACTAATTTGGCAGAAGTAACATTAGCTCTCAGTCAGTTGATTCTTCATATCCATATGAGTGAAACCGCCGGGATGATTTGTTTATTTTTCAAACACAGTTTGAGGCGATCTAAAATCCCCCTATGGGGATTACAATACAACAAAAAATGTACACAAACATGTGGACTTAGTTAGCGCCCTCTAGCGATATTGACATCAGACCCAAAACTGTGATTGTGTCCACAATTCCATACTGTATTGACGTTGGTACCATTATGAGAGATAACAGGCAAACGATAAAAAATAACAATCCTTCTACATTCTGTAGAATACAGTAGTAATACAGATGGACCCATACGGGTCCATTTGGTTTCATTTTACGCTCTCAAGAGTTAAAGATCTATAAGGGTCCATTTGGTTACCAACTCTCTCCATCATTTAGCTGGGGACCACCTGCTGACCACCTCAAGGACCACTGGTGGTCCCTGGACCACTGGTTGAAAATGCTCTATAACATAAGATTTTAGTCAACTAAATCTACAGTTGATTTTATCGACAATAATGTATTTTTATATGCACACATGTCCTGCCATCTTAGTTGTTTTCCTCCTCCTACAGATGGACTTTCAAAGATCGAGCACTTGCCTACACTCAACTCCATTGAATCCACACTCACGCGCACACACACACACACACACACACACACACACACACACACACACACACACACACACACACACACACACACACACACACACACACACACACACACACACACACACAAAAGCATGCATGCACGCACAAAAATACACACACACTTACACACTTGCTTGTTTCAGTCATTGGCGTTTGGTGGTGGTGTGTTGGCAGAGTTTCACCATCAGGGGGCAGTGAAAGCCTTCAGAGAACAAAGGGGGTGAAGGCCATGGAATTGCTCTGATGGATGTTGCCATCATTCATCAGGCCCTGGTATAATGAAACGATGAGAGGGGAGGAGAGGAGAGGGTACATTGAGATACCAGATATGAGACAAGACATACACAGGGCGATGAAAGCCACATGGGGAGATAGCGGAGAAAGAGTGATGTTGATGAAAGGACAGAGTTTCTGGCTGCATGGAGCAGACAGACATGCAGAGATGAAAGGATAGGAACGAGGCGTGGAGAGCCAGATTGGGGAAGGAGATTGGGTCGGTCACGTTATCTCTAAGTGTCAGAGCAGGTAGGGCACAGGCACACGACCTAAAACCTAAACCAGAGAATGCCTGGCTTTTTAAAGCATTTAAAGCTGCTAGTTTAGCATGGGCAGTTTTTTTGGGGGAAATGCTGAAACATTTTCTGAATAAAAAAGAAAGAAAAAGAATATCAGCTCTACAGGTTCACCACGAAACGTTGAGAGCCTGGAAATAGCAGATCTACAAGCTGGTAGATCTGGTATCAGATCACCTGAGCGCCACCAAACATGTGGATCGGCTGCAACCAAGTGTAAAAGAAAATCTGCCATTACGACGACATCAAGCCCACCAAAATACATTTACATTACATTTTTTTGTGCTCTCTTCTCAGTTGAACATGCTGAAGGAGGTGCATCAGGACGAGTTGGGGCGCATGTCTGAAGACCTGGAGGATGAGCTGGGAGCAAGGAGCAGCATGGACAAGAAACTGGCTGAGCTACGAGCTGAGGTGAGAGAGAGAGAGAGAGAGAGAGAGAGAGAGAGAGAGAGGGAGGGGAGAGAGGGAGAGGGAGGGGAGAGAGGGAGAGGGAGAGGGAGAGGGAGAGGGAGAGGGAGAGGGAGAGGGAGAGGGAGGGAGGGAGGGAGGGAGAGAGGGAGGGAGGGAGGGAGGGAGGGGAGTAAATTTAGTAAATTTACTAGTAAATTTACTTAAATTGCAATTGCCCATGCTTTTAGGCTGACAATGTGTCACATTGTCACCTTGTAGATCTGCTATTTTCAAATGATTTTTATACATTTGAAAACTTTGACGTTCTGTACTTTTACTTTTGGTACTTTAAGGACATTTTGATACCTTTGTACTTTTACTCAAGTACATTTTGAATGTTGGAGTTTGGAGGGAACAGAAGGAAGCAGAAGGGATTGGCATAATGATGATGAAAGACTAAGCAGGGCATCTCTTCAGGATTAGTCCCTCTTTCAGGACTGTGTGAATCATGTACACGGGTGGTTCTCAGACGTTGTCATGTGAGACAGGTCCATGTGTGCCTTGTGTCATGTGAGACAGGTCCATGTGTGCCTTGTGTCATGTGAGACAGGTCCATGTGTGCCTTGTGTCATGTGAGACAGGTCCATGTGTGCCTTGTGTCATGTGAGACAGGTCCATGTGTGCCTTGGGGGTTTTATTGTTATTATTATCATTAATATTTCTGCAATATAACATCACCGCCAGGTGGAAACCTGACTTTTCAGGAAATGGTGTCCCAAATAATGGATCCATTGTAGTTATTGTCATTAATCACAAGCTATTAAAGGGACACTGCTAATATCTAAAATATCTAAAACCACATATTTCACACATAAAGACCCCCAGAAACGTCTTCTAAATCTTCTAAACTTCTTATTTTTTAGCAAAAAGGGTGAAGTGTCCCTTTAATACTTTCCATCTGTTCAACATTTACAGAGACACACTCCATTTTACTGAAATTACTTTCTTAATTTATTTTCCCGACACTGATGATAATACAACTATACAAAAAGTTTGACATTATTTTTCAGTAGATTTTGCACACACAATGTCCCAATTATACAAATGATATTATTCTTCTTTTCCTTTCGACTGTTCCCTTCAGGGGTCGCACAGCGAATCATCTGCCTCCATCTCACCCTGTCCTCTGCCTCCTCTTCTCTCACACCAACTAACTTCATGCATGTCCACTGACTGTCTCCCTCTTCTCTCACACCAACTAACTTCATGTCCACTTTCACTACATCCATAAATCTCCTCTTTTGTCTTCCTCTAGGCCTCCTGCCTGGCAGTTCCAACCTCAGCATCCTTCTACCGATATACCTCACTATCCCTCCTCTGTACAAACCATCTCATTCTGGCCTCTCTGGCTTTATCTCTAAAATATCTATTATCTAACATGCGTTCTCCCTCTGATGCATTCATTCCTCATCCTGTCCTATTATTGTACTCCCAGAGAGAACCTCAGCATTTTAGTTGAGAGCTTGTAGATCAGCTATTTACAGGGTGCGACCCTGCACTCATTAGCTACTGGAGATGCGACGTACGGCATGGATTTCTACACAGAGGACAATTCTTTCAAGGGTTAGGGTTCAGGAGAGTTTGGAAAAAGCCAATTCTCCTGAATGCTGCCGTGTATGGCATGGAAATTAGAAGGGCATTTGCATAGTAAATGCTGTATTCATTGTCTGGAGGTCGTCGAGCCCTCCATCGTCGCTGCCAGTCATCCCGGTTCTCCCTACATCTGGCCAGCTTGTTGGTGCTTTGCGCAATTGCGCTCCTGTGTCGTTCTTGAGTACATCCACGTATGTTAGTGTGGGACGTCCTCGTGATCGATGCCTGTGTGTTGGTTCACGCAGCACTAGTATGCTGGCTGGCAGCTCTTGGTGTCTTTGGCAGTGTCCTGCTACTCTCATTCTCCTGGCTGCTATTTTCCGGGCTCACCCATGGCATTCCATCATACAGATTATTGTTGGTATCAACATGACGGGTACAGGCCAGGGCAAGGGGCTCAAGCCCCCTTTGATGTCTATGTCTGCACGTGCCTGATTACATAAATACTCTGTCGTCTCTCTCTCTGCTGCAGATGGAGCGGCTGCAGGTGGAGAACGCGGCAGAGTGGGGCCGCAGGGAGCGTCTGGAGACAGACAAGCTGGGCCTGGAGAGAGACAACAAGAAGCTGAAGGCCCAGGCCGAGGACCTGGAGGAGCAGCTGGCCAAGCGGCGACGGCAGGCCGCCTCGGCCCTCGATACCGACCTCAAAGCCATCCAGACGGAGCTGTTTGAGAGGAACAAGGTGGGTTCCAATTTGGTCGCGTTATTTCTCACATATAGCAGCGGCTTTCAACCCTTTTCATATCAAGGGCCATTATTTATTCAGCGTTTTGAGTCATGGACTCAAGTCATTCGTCGCCGCCGTTACCCGCGAAGTCAGCCGCTGCCCGAAAATTACAAGGAGCTTGCTCTGTCCCTATTTTGGTCCAGCGTCGTGTGCGTGCGTGTGTGTGTTTGTGTGTGTGTGTGTGTGTGTGTGTGTGTGTGTGTGTGTGTGAGAGAGAGACAGAGAGAGAAATTGATGTGTTTTTCTGTGTAGTGTTGATACTATGCTATTGATCGGGGAAGAGCATAAGAAACAGGCCATATGATTAAGACACTGAACACACACACAGAGACAGACACACACACACACACAGAGAGAGAGAGACACACAGACACACACATACACAGGTTGATTTATAGTGGAATCATCGCCAGCCAGGGCTTTGGGCGCCACCAGTACCATTCAGATTGATGTTCACTGTCACACTGTGACACAAACACACACACACACACACACACACACACACACACACACACACACACACACACACACACACACTGGAGGGAGGATGGAAATAAGACAGAAAGAGTTTGTGAGTGCAGTGGATGCACTCTGTGCTCTTTTCATCTATTGATAGATGAATGATATCAAAGGCAGAGCCACAGACATCAACCATTCTAATGTGCGTGCATTTCACCAGTCTGCATGTACTGTATTTAATTTCTGTGTGTTTATCAGCGTACCCATTATGCTTTGGGTGACAGGGAGCATTCCACTGCCTAGACAGCATTAAGGAAAAGTCTCTCCAACAATCTGACATATTTTGCTCAATTTGTTGCTGGAGAAAAGGTTATTGAAAAAGTTTGTGTGCCGTTTGTCCTCTGCTGAAATAAATCAGGCTTCCGTCAAAGTGCAAATGAGATTACAGATGAAATTGATTTGGTTTTGGGTAAGGTTTTTGACTACTACTATTTGACTGTTTTTGAATATTTCCTGTTATATCTCTTTATGGGCCTTTGTACACACACACACACACACACACACACACACACACACACACAGTCACACACACACACACACACATCAATGAGCTCCCCTGGTGCGTGTCGTAACATCTGGGGTTAGTTGCTGTGAAATGACGTTTTGCCTGCCTGAGTAAAGGCTTCTCTCTGTGTGTGTGTGTGTGTGTGTGTGTGTGTGTGTGTGTGTGTGTGTGTGTGTGTGTGTGTGTGTGTGTGTGTGTGTGAGCACACGTGCATGCGTGCATGCAGTGAGTAAGATGTGAGTGTCTCTTGCGTATATCCATCATCATGATGGCCTCTAGTCTGCCTGTTAGTGACATGGGGGCAGGTTGGAGGCACAGCCATGCACGTGCATGCATGTGTGTGTGTGTGTGTGTGTGTTCACGCGCTCCCGCGCACGTGTCTGTTCTGTCACCGCAACTGGCCCTATTACCACCAGTCCGACAGGTTTATTTAATGCCACTGTTAGTCTCAGTCACACACGCGGTCAGTCACGCACACACACACGTGCACGCACACACACACACACAGGGGGTTGTTTGAGGGCAAGAGGGATGGAGTTAGAGCCAAGTGAAGAGAGGAGAGAATAATGACTTTTGACAGTGTTTGGAAAGAAAAGGCGTCAGAATGAGTTCCTTCCCCCAGAGCCTCAGAGCGGAGAGAGATGAGAGGAGGAGAACTGTGGAGGAGATGAGAGGAGAGAGAGGAGAGGAAGAGAACTGTGGAGGAGATGAGAGGAGAGAGAGGAGAGGAGGAGAACTGTGGAGGAGATGAGAGGAGAGAGAGGAGAGGAGGAGAACTGTGGAGGAGATGAGAGGAGAGAGAGGAGAGGAGGAGAACTGAGGAGGAGATGAAAGAGGAGGCTTATTGAAAAGGCATTCAGGATGGAGAGCGGGAAGGGGGAGGGGGGGGAGAGAGAGAGAGGGAGAGGGAGAGGGGGAGAGAGAGAGAGAAGCGTGGTGGAAAAGGTACTCACTTTTTTTTCTTGAGTAATAGTATCAATGCTGATAGTATACTAGATATGACTGATATAGAAGTACTCGGTTACAAGTAAAAGTCGGGAATTCAAAATGTACTTGAGTAAAAGTGATAAAGTATTGGTATCAAAATGTACTACACCAAAAGTAAAAGTACTCATTATGCAAAAATCTTTTGAAAATAGCCGATCTTGTAGCTCGGCTTTTCCACCACTGCGCTCTCTCTCTCTCTCTCTCTCTCTCTCTCTCTCTCTCTCTCTCTCTCTGACTGGCATCATGGCCAGAAACCCTTCAATAAGCTTCTTAATAGTGGAAAAGGGTTGAAGTAATGCAAATAAAAATCTACAATGTACTGGAAATTGGAAATACTCAAGTAAAGTACAAAATTGTACTTAAGTACAGTAGGCCTATTCTTAAATAAATATACTTAGTCACTTTCCACCACTGGAGAATAGTGAGAAGGAAAATGGGAAAAACACAGAGAAATGAGGGTAGAGGTTAGGTGAAGGGCGGCCCACTTGACACGTTTTTGTGTGTGCTTTGTGTGGGTGCATGCATGCCTATAGACGTTACAGTTAATGGGAGTACTCTAAGCACAGTTACCATGGCGATAGAGACAGAGAGGTTGCGGATTTTACGAACAGAAATGATGTGTACATTATGAGAGAGTCAGATAGGGTGTGCGTGTGTGCGTGTGTGCGTGTGTGCGCGCGCGTGTGCGTGCGTGTGGTGACCATGGTTATTCAATGTTATTTTCAGCATAAATTCACTGAGTGGAAGCTCTGTGGTTCAATTGTAATGCACTGTACATGTGGTGAACTTTGTGTTTGATTGGTGTTCTGTATAGATATTGTACTTTGTACTGTACATGTGTACTGTACATGTGTACTGTACATGTGGTGAACTTTGTGTTTGATTGGTGTTCTGTAGCTAATGTACTTTGTAAGAATGGGATGCACATGAATGTGTCCCATGCACATTATCTCAGTATAGGTCACTGGAATGTGCCGGAGAGGTTACAAACCTTTCTCAAATCATGCGCTGTGTAGACGGCCTTAATACTCTCACGTCCCTTTGCGCATTGAAGGAGAAAGACTGCTTTATTTCTCAGACATACCTCTGTAGAAGAAACGTGTTAAATCTGCCCAACTGCCACAGTCTGCTTTGGGCATCCGTGCCTCAGGCCTTGTTCTCTCTCATGGTACCAAAGTGCCCTCCTTTTGAAAGCGAGTAAACATCTCCAAGGTGACATCCAATAATCTCGAGCAAACGGTACCACAAAGGACCGTTATATTCTGGACGGCACTAATCCGCTAGAGCCTGTTTAGACCTGAGGCCCATTCTATAAAAAAAATGGCTTCTAAATCCTGAGAGTTTTCTGAAGAGCTTAACAGAATTGTCAATGTTCACTAAAAGAAAATATTTCTCAGCTTCTCTAGCAGATGGAAACATGGGAAAAAATAAAATAAGATAAAACATTTTAGAGCTTAAACCTTTGCGGTTTTACAGAACATGTATTTCATTTACCCATTAATAATGTTCATTCATAAAAAAAATTACAAAAGCAAAAGACAGAATTTATATAGATTTGTTTTCATTTTCTTTGGTTATTGATGGACATTAGGGCAAATTAAAGCATTTTTCAGTAATAGCCAAAGTTTAAGCTTTCTTTTTTTCATGCGTCTATCTGCTACAGGGGCTGAAGAATAGCATAAATATATGTAAATGTATGTAAATAAATGACGTAAATGTGTTACTGGTGTTAAACGTATGAACACTATGGTTACAGCAGGTCTGAATATAAGTGTCACACACATAACCATATGGCCGTGATGACAGACATATCTAAATATGTCTGCCCTGACCATCCCTGTGTCACCCACTGTGTTGCACAGCACTGTCGCCAATTAATTCAAGATATGCTTCAATACAAGAAGAATGCAACAGGCATGTAACATAGTGTTGCATAGCATTGCTGTAGTGAAGAAACCTTGTGTCTCTATAGTTAAAAAAATAATCTTAACACCCTTTTATCTCGTATTCTAATCCCAGATTCCGATTGTAATCCAAACAATCTTTATTTACGGCCAATTCCAGTCGCGTTGCTGGTCGCGGTTAAAAAAAACAATGCCCCGGGTGGTCCGCAATCCTTGCTAATTTCTTTCCCTTGAATAAGGCTTTTTAATTGTTTTTTAAATATCCTTAGCATAGGAATGGACAGACGCAGAAACAATAGGACTGTTAATCTGTTATGTACATTTTGAAGCCAAGACTTTTGTACTTTTAATCAATTAAATGTTGAATTTTACTTGTAACAGAGTATTTCTATATTGCAATATTGATACTAATTTAATAATGTTTAACACTTTTGCCACCACAGTTGACTGCAGGTGTGTGTGTGTGTGTGTGTGCAGGGCCGGTTGGGCCCTATACAGTAGGTGGCGCCAGGGGCGCAATAGGCTAGGGGACGGAGGGGACGAATCCCCTGCCAGCGTCACATTGGTCCCCCCCAAATGAGTTTGGGGATCCCCCTCTGGCTTGGGGGTCCCCCCCTTTATCCCCCCTGGCTCCAAAGTTATATTAGGAGTAATACTTGTGAAATCCTGCGTTCATAAACGCGATATATTTTGAAGGGTATATTTGATCCACCCCTGTCTAAATCCCAAAATGGTTTGGCCCATCTACCTTCGGGAAGTTGTTACACCGCCATCAGTGACCCAATGTGCTTTGCACTCTGTGGTGATTGCGTAATGATTTAATGAATACTTTTGGTGTCACGCACAACTTTTGGTAACGTGTATTGACTAGATCGATAGGAGATGAATGAATATACTTTATCCTCTACTCTAGTACAGTGGTTCCCAAACCTTTTCGTGTCAAGGACCCCCAAATGGACACGTATTAGCCCGCGGACCCCCCTCCCCCCATTTGAAGAGAAGAGAAGGAGAAGATTTATACAGTAGCAGTGATTCTCAACCCGTTTAATTTCAAGGACCCCGCTGCGTCCACATGACATGCCACAATTAAGGCGACAAGGGTCCATTTGGTTCCAAACTATCATGTAGCTGTACCCCCTGGAACTCACGGCTCAAGGACCTCTGGGGGTCCCCGGACGGCCGGACCCCACTTTGGGATTTATATTATTATATTAGCCACTAATGAAAGCACAACTGTCAACACCAGGTAAGGTGCAACTACATATTTAAAACATGCGAACCCTCTCCTCTCCTGAAAACTGCCCAGGTGTTGTACATTTTATATAGAATAGGCTAACTTACATGAGGTCAGTGAGTTTTGACCTGTTTTAGGCGTTGCTGTAGCCCTAGAACGGCTCTTGTTGTTACATACAGTACTGTGCATGGGACACATGGGAGGAGGAGGAATCACAGCCAGGTAATTCATAATAATAATAACTGTGCCAAAGCAGTTTTGTATGTGCATTGAGTCACTGGAACAACCTCTCTGTAATCCGACCCTAACCATAACCCCACGTTTTGGTGGTTAGACCCCCCCATCCCCCCCTCCCCTAGGGTGGTGGGGGGGACGGGGGGGACGGATTTTTCGGCGGCGCCGCTTTGCGGCGCCGCTCTATATCCCCCCCTAGCGTTCGGTCAGTGTTGCGCCTCTGGGTGGCGCTACAAGCGAGATCTGTAGAGTGCGCGTGCGTGCATGTGGGGGGACTCCATACGCACTTACGCAATTAATTCCACCCGGCATCTTGAAAATACTTTGTGTAAAACTTGTGGTCCGTTAAAAAAAAGCTTGTTTTGACGGACAAAGGGAAAAAAGGAGCCTTAAGTTTACTCAGGGAGGCAAATCCAATCCATTTACATTTTTTGTTTCTTTTTTGTTTTCCTTCCGGTTGAACCCGGGCCGGAAGGGTCGGCTGTTAAGCCTGTCTCCTAGGCTCGAAGCGGCTGCCTCCCCCATGGGCCGCCCCTGTGTGTGTGTGTGTGTGTGTGTGTGTGTGTGTGTGTGTGCGCATGTGGTTCCTGTGTTTTGTGATTGGTCTGTAGATTAGACGTAATGAGGGTAGAGCTGGTTTAATAAGGCCATGGCCTGTAGTTCCAGCCAATAGGAGATTACTGGTGGGGGTCACCGGGGGCAACCTGAAGGCTTCACACCTCATTCATCAATTATTGCAGGTGTGGGCTGAGGTCAGGTCTCTGTCTGTCTGTCTGTCTGTCTGTCTGTCTGTCCGTCTGTGATAACGGTACAACAGGTATTGCGTAACCGAGGGCCATGCATTCCCAATGTTTAGGCTTTAGAATGTTATTTAGGGGAAGGTCCCCAGTTTCGATCTCCAGCTTCGTGTTGAACTGTCCCTGAGCAACATACTAAAACGTTAGCTGCTTATACACTGAGATCTGTACATGGAAGAAAGGAGCCCTCCCTCCTTGTTCCTCTGTCCTCTTCTTTAGTCCTGTTCACCTCCCTCCTTGTTCCTCTGTCCTCTTCTTAGTCCTGTTCACCTCCCTCCTTGTTCCTCTGTCCTCTTCTTAGTCCTGTTCACCTCCCTCCTTGTTCCTCTGTCCTCTTCTTTAGTCCTGTTCACCTCCCTCCTTGTTCCTCTATCCTCTTCTTAGTCCTGTTCACCTCCCTCCTTGTTCCTCTGTCCTCTTCTTAGTCCTGTTCACCTCCCTCCTTGTTCCTCTGTCCTCTTCTTTAGTCCTGTTCACCTCCCTCCTTGTTCCTCTGTCCTCTTCTTAGTCCTGTTCAACTCCCTCCTTGTTCCTCTGTCCTCTTCTTAGTCCTGTTCATCTCCCTCCTTGTTCCTCTGTCCTCTTCTTAGTCCTGTTCACCTCCCTCCTTGTTCCTCTGTCCTCTTCTTAGTCCTGTTCACCTCCCTCCTTGTTCCTCTGTCCTCTTCTTAGTCCTGTTCACCTCCCTCCTTGTTCCTCTGTCCTCTTCTTTAGTCCTGTTCACCTCCCTCCTTGTTCCTCTGTCCTCTTCTTAGTCCTGTTCACCTCCCTCCTTGTTCCTCTGTCCTCTTCTTTAGTCCTGTTCACCTCCCTCCTTGTTCCTCTGTCCTTTTCTTAGTCCTGTTCACCTCCCTCCTTGTTCCTCTGTCCTCTTCTTTAGTCCTGTTCACCTCCCTCCTTGTTCCTCTGTCCTCTTCTTAGTCCTGTTCACCTCCCTCCTTGTTCCTCTGTCCTCTTCTTTAGTCCTGTTCACCTCCCTCCTTGTTCCTCTGTCCTCTTCTTAGTCCTGTTCACCTCCCTCCTTGTTCCTCTGTCCTCTTCTTTAGTCCTGTTCACCTCCCTCCTTGTTCCTCTGTCCTCTTCTTAGTCCTGTTCACCTCCCTCCTTGTTCCTCTGTCCTCTTCTTAGTCCTGTTCACCTCCCTCCTTGTTCCTCTGTCCTCTTCTTTAGTCCTGTTCACCTCCCTCCTTGTTCCTCTGTCCTCTTCTTTAGTCCTGTTCACCTCCCTCCTTGTTCCTCTGTCCTCTTCTTTGTCCTGTTCACCTCCCTCCTTGTTCCTCTGTCCTCTTCTTTGCTTCCCTCAATATCCACCCTTTATTGAGCTGATATAATCTGACCATTCAGGTTTGAGTATGGCGTGTGTGTGTGTGTGTGTGTGTGTGTGTGTGTGCGTGTGTGAGGGAGAGAGACTTTTACTGTCTAAATTAATGCTAAATTCAATATGGCAGATGGGGGAAGGGGGAGTAATGAAATAAAAGAGTGTGCGTGCGTGCATTTGCATGCAACTGTAGGCAGGGAGAAGAGAACATATGCGAGTGTCAAAGTGGTCCCTCCAGGCTGGATGAAATGCAGTTACGTGCATGTGCATGTGGTTTAAATAATGGACAACATTTGATACCTGTCCTCCCTCCCCTTAACCTCTCTGGCTCTCTCTCTCTCTCTCTCTCTCTCTCTCTCTGAACTCTCAGGATTCACACGCATGTTTACACGTCGTCGGTTCAGTCTGTTTCCTTTGTTCTTAATCCCCCCCCCCCGTCTCATTATCATCCCGCCATTACTCGTCATCGGCCCCTCCCCCACTTAATTGTCTTTTTGCATTACGCTATCGTTGTCTTTGTTTGGACTGTCCACAGGGTAAAGCTATTATCTGTGTGTGTGTGTGTGTGTGTGTGTGTGTGTGTGTGTGTGTGTGTGTGTGCGCGTGCGTGCGTGTTTCATTCGAGCCTTCACTCAAAGGAGAAAAAAGAGCTTTCCTTCACATGCCCTCATGCTCCTCTAGATGAGATTTCTAGTGGGAATAAAGAGAAGATCAAGAAGGTGAATTAAAGTGCCATTGCTGACATCTCAAATCACCCCCCCCCCCCCAGCCACATCCCCCCACCCACACACTCCTATCCCATCCTCGTCTCCTAGACCAGCGAGCTTTGCCCTGGATTTGAAAATATTCATAAATTGTAATTTTTTTCAATGCAGCTATTTTCAAATAGTCGATAAACGGCCTACTGTAGTTGCTTCTTTTGGGCTTGTTTTCCTAGACCTGGTTGCTTATTTTTCCCACAACACATGGCAACACTGCCCTCTTGGTGTTCATCATGTCCGCTCTTATTGTGCCTGTAAATCTCCCAGCATCGCTGCGCTGTCTGTCGCCGCGGCCTCGCATAAAGCTTTCCTGGAAGTCTGAGCGTCCAGGGAGCCGTTAGCCGTTAGCTGAGAGACCGCTAGGAAAGAGAGGCCTGCAGACGAGCGCTGGAGTGCACTAAGTGAGAATGGTCCATTATTGATGATGTCATTAGCGCCCGCCCTGCGCAGTCTTTTCTCGACAGACTAAACTAGAGGTTGACTTGACTCTCGAGACTCTCCTGACCTGATCCTGAAATGCTGCTGTGTATAACTGTGTGTGAACCCGAGGGCTTTAGTTTCAGAAGTCTTGTTTGACTTCTTTCCTTTGGAGAAATTGGCCAATCTGAGATAACAGTGTGTTTGTGTGTGTGCGTGCGTGCGTGCGTTCAGGAGCTGGCAGACATGCGTCACGTGCACACCAAGCTGAAGAAGCAGTACCAGGAGAAGATGGCGGAGCTGGCGCACGCCAACCGGCGGGTGGACGGCCACGAGGCGGAGGTCAAGAAGCTACGGCTGAGGGTGGAGGAGCTGAAGAAGGAGCTGGGCCAGGCAGAGGATGAGGTAAGAAGCTACTGTATGGCTGAGGGTGGAGGAGGTGAAGAAGCATTGGCTGAGGGCAGAGCATGTGGCTATGGTAAACCAGTAATTAACCATTAACCGTGGGGCACGGTGGCACAGTTGGTAGTGCTGTCGCCTCACAGCTAGAAGGTCCTGGGTTCGATTCCCGCTCGGGACACTGTGGGTGCTGGAGGCGTGTTTCCTCCTCCGCGTCATCAGTGCCCATACCCGAGGCGGGGTTGGCGAAAGGGCCTTTCTGTGTGGAGTTTGCATGTTCTCCCTGTGTCCCCTGGGGTAGGTACCCTCACAAAAAACATGCATTAATCCTGGTCTCTAACCTGCCTCCCCCTGGCCAGCCGGGGCGCCTGATGGAGGGAAAAGGAACTGGTTGGAATAACGTGTTCCTTCCACGCGCTACGTCCAAACAACTCCCCCCTGTCAGATGTAATGGAGCAACTTGGACACTCATGCATTAAGGAAGCATGAGTTCAAGTCCGTTGCTCTCCCCAGGTTGGCGGAGGGTGTATAGAGCCCAGGATCACATTAGATAATTGACACCACTGCTAAAAAGCGGTGGTGGAAGAGTATTGTTTAAGTGAAAGTATACAGCAATACCACAATGTAGAAATAGCCAAAGTATAAAATAGGATCTAAGTGTGTGCGTGTGTGTGTGTGTGTGTGTGTGTGAGTGTGTGTGTGTGTGTGTGTGTGTGTGTGTGTGTGTGTGTGTGCGCGTGTGTGCGTGTGTGTGTGTTTGTATTTAGCTGGATGAGTCTCATAACCAGACCAGGAAGCTGCAGAGGTCTCTGGATGAACAGGTGGAACAGACTGAGAACCTGCAGGTGCAACTGGAACACTTACAGTCGAGGTACCCACACACACGCATGCACGCACACACACACACACACACACACACACACACACACACACACACACACACATATGCACACACTCGTGCACACAATGTAGCATGCATCCTGCACACTTCCCATGCAGGGCTTCCTTGGAAAAGACATTTTTTATCTCAATTTATTTATGCGATCGATGAACCTTTTGCACAGCAACACGCTCAGGTTCTCAGGGTACCATTAAAAAACATTGTATTCCTTCAAACCTTACCGTCTTATCTAAGCTGTGTGTGTGTGTGTGTGTGTGTGTGTGTGTGTGTGTGTGTGTGTGTGTGTGTGTGTGTGTGTGTGTTTGCCGCGCACGCCAGCATGTGATGTTAAGCTGACAGGCTACTTGTAGCTGCCAGGCTCACTGTGCGTGGCGTCAGCCCACACAGCTCTCCTACTGTTCAGAGATTAGCTCTCTGCTGTGCGCTCGCACGTGTGTGTGTGTGTGTGTGTGTGTCTTAATTCACACAGTCGTGACATCGCTGTGGACAGGCAGAAACCTTGTATCTCCAACACTGTTACTTTCCAGGAATTGGAGGGAAAAGAGCCGGTTTTCCAATGGATCCAGTTTAGTATTTTAGTCCACTTTCCGCCAGAATGTGAACCCGGACATTTTGAGTACCCTAAAGTTTTATGTTAGAAATGTTGAGTATGGGTCCCCAGCATTTAGAAACTGCCGGATGCTAACTTGGGCAATTGTTTTATAATTGGCATAAAGCTGGGGTACCACTGACAACCTATACAAGGCAAATATTTCAAATTATCATTATGCTTTAAGTAGCATCTGACGTCAAACGAGGGGTTTTTCTCCTTGGGCTAAATTTGGCACTTGATGACGGCTATGGCCGTTTAACTGTGTCTGTGTCCCACATGGAGAATCTCTGTATCTGCCTGTCTGCCTGTGTCTGAAGAGTTGGACTGTTTAATTAATCAATTGGCAGGTGTGGGGTTGCCATGGCAATCAATTGGCTGGAAATTGCACAGGTGAGGGGACTTGGCCTCATTAGGTCCACTGGCAGACCCCGACCAGAGCCTTTTGTGGTGTTTCTGGACAACGGTGTATGTCACCGACGCAAGGCCGGGCACTGCACTCCCTGTGGTGGTGTGGAACACGTGTGTCAAATTTGAAGTCGGTGGGGGAAACGGTTCTCGAGTTACGTGCATTACAACCGTACACACACCCACACACACAGAGACGTGGCACATTTATAGTTAGATAGTTATAAAACCCACATACACACTGCTGGGCAGTGACGTCATAGAGTGCACTCGGCACACCCGAGGCGCAGCGCACTAGATTTCCGAACGACAAGTTAGTGTACCGAATATACGGACGCACCCCTAATCTCTTAACCTGATTTTTAAAGCTGGAGGTGGATTTATTTTTATACGGTTGTATATTTGTTAGAGGTTAGAAGTTTTATTTTATTTTCCGGGGCTATGCAATTGTTGCACATTTTTGTCCTAGTTTTGTCGTTTTAGTTTTTGTACTGCTTTGGCCTCGTCTTGTCAGCTCTCACTTGTAAAGTAAATGAGGTCTTGAGCCTCAGTGTGACTCTCCTGGTTAAGTAAAGGTTACAATTACAATACGACGACAACAATGCAAGCTTGTCGATCGGCTCTCTTGTGTGACATTGTACTACGACCAGGGCTCTGTGGACCACCAGTGGCCCTTGAGTGGGTTCCAGTTGGTCCTCAGTTTATGGAGAGTTGGTAACAAAATGGACCTTTTATTAGGTCTTTGCAATTTTCAAGAAGTGTACACTGTTAGAGAACGTAAAATAATTGTTATTTTGGACAAAATCTTATCCAACGATAACAAAATATTCAAAGTTTTGAGTCTGAGAGGCTAAATCTCAATGTGGCTCAAAATACAGAATAAATAAGGGGCCTTGAATGGGTTGAAAACATCTGATTTACTGGAAAGTAAGAACTATAGAGATACAAGGTTTCTTACCCCTGAAATGGACAATGTGTGTTATTGCCCATCAGTGGGTTTAGCTCTTACACCAGTCTATCAGCAATGCACATGACCCCGCCCCCTCTCTCTCTTTCCTCCTGTCTCTCTCTCCCTCCCGCCCTGTCTCTTTCCCCCTTTAATGTTCTCTCTCTCTCTCTCTCTCTCTCTCTCTCTCTCTCTCTCTCTCTCTCTCTCTCTCTCTCTCTCTCTCATCATTCCGTCCACATCCTAGCTGCTGCCGGCCTCGACAGCCAATCACTGGGCTCCCAGCCGCAGGTTACCGTAGTAACAGAGAGCTCTCTCGTTGCTGGGCTCCCACAGAGGAGTGACAGGCGTGTCGGCATGGCAACGGAGACTGACACAAATCTGTGCGTGCGTGCGTGCGTGCGTGCGTAAGCTTAGATATAGCTGGCAGTTAAAAGATGAAATTTCTTCCTGAATGAAGGTGATTGAGGATGAATATAGAGCCGTAGAACGTAAAGTTGTTAAGATTGTGTGTAGGTGTCCCTCATTGCAGCACACACAGGCGTGCGTGTGTTTGTGTGCATGTGTTTTCACTTCCCACATACTGTAGCTGAATGTACTTTACTTCATTACCTTCACGTTGTCTGAATGGCTATGGCAGCATGAGTGTATGCATCTTTAAGTGAATGATAATCTATGGCAGTGGCTGTGGTTGTGCTTTTATATAGAGCCTTTACGGTCACGGTGTGCATTAAATCACACATTCACACACCCTAGGTGGAAGTATCCATGTAAGGCCCCAACTTGATCCTCAAGAGCAGTTAGGGGTTCAATATGTCTTGCCAGTGTTGATTTCATCGACTAAAACTAGAACCAAAAATGTTTGTCGACTGCCTTTCAAAACTACATAAAAACGAAGCTGTGATGACTAAGACTAAATATAGTGACAATTTCATCAACAAATACAAACTAGACTAAAATGTTAGGAAGGGACTAGTGGAGAAGAGATCCAGTACAACTAAAAGACAAGTCATTATTTTTGGTTCCGGCGAGCCGCCCCGTGTCCGAAATGACAGTTACCGTGTAGGGGTCCCCAGGGGGTCACTGTACTGTACTGTACTGTACTGTACTGTACTGTACTGTACTGTACTGTACTGTACTGTACTGTACTGTACTGTACTGTACTGTACTGTACTGTACTGTACTGTACTGTACTGTGTGTTAGGCTGCGCAACAGTGACAGTTGGTTGTGAAAACAAATCAAACACTATTTTCTTGCTCAGACAGACCCAGCCAGGGACCCAGCCAGGGACCCAGGGACCCACCCAGGGACCCACCCAGGGACCCACCCAGGGACCCACCCAGGGACCCAGCCAGGGACAGACACACATAGCTCCTTAATGAAGTGGTTGCACCACTTAAAAACGTGTCGCGTTGTGAGCTTGTAGATAGCCGTTTTTCGCAGTCAACCAACCAGCCATTATGACGTCATCATCATTCTCCATAGAGAAACAGTCCCATGACCCAGGGCATGAAGGAGTAACGTCAGGACTTCTCCACTATATTAATCATGACCCAGGGCATGAACGAGTAACGTCAGGACTTCTCCACTATATTAATCATGACCCAGGGCATGAAGGAGTAACGTCAGGACTTCTCCACTATATTAATCATGACCCAGGGCATGAACGAGTAACGTCAGGACTTCTCCACTATATTAATCATGACCCAGGGCATGAAGGAGTAACGTCAGGACTTCTCCACTATATTAATCAACAGAAAGACACACCATTGCATAGCATAAGAGAATAACATGTTATTATTATTACAAATAAATTAACATCATAATATGTGGCCATTAGTTACAGTGGGATATAGGAGTTTTCTATAATCTTTGTTCTTCCCTCACATGTCATATAATTTTAATAATTTTATCCTCTTAATTACTGGTAACTGGTAAGGTTGTATTTTTTTATGTCTGCAGAACATTGCAGTATATTAACATTCAAGCAGCAGAATTTTACATTTTTGTCCTGGTATCCTGGGAGGACTAATTTGCGAATTGACAAAGTAGTCTCTTTTACTAGCCATGCCGGTCTATGACCATAAAGTGTACACTGTATGTCCAAATCTATATAAACTGATCGTGTGTGTGTGTGTGTGTGTGTGTGTGTGTGTGTGTGTGTGTGTGTGTGTGTGTGTGTGTGTGTGTGTGTGTGTGTGTGTGTGTGTGTGTGTGTGTGTGTGTGTGTGTGTGTGTGTGTGTGTGTGTGTGTGTGTGTGTGTGTGTGTGTGTGTGTGTGTGTGTGTGTGTGTGTGTGTGTGTGTGTGTGTGTGTGTGTGTGTGTTTCCATTGCTGTGCTTTATTTGTTTGTGTATTTTATCCTACCAAATGGTGTTTTTATTGGGGCTAGTTAAACACTCATCCTTTATGTTGACTGCCTGTTCTCCATAGATCCTATCTCTCTCTCTCTGGGCATGTTGGCTTTGTCCGCGGCGTAAACGTCTTTAAATAAATACTTTCTGAAAAGTCTATGAGGAAAATGAACAGGGATTTATTTTCCGGGTCTCTCGAGGGGGCGGGACTGAGTGAAGGCTGTGTGAAGCAACCCTCTCTGTCTGAGGTCTGGAGTATTGATCCGTTCCACCGCCCATGCTGTTGTCCTATTCATTACTCATACTAAACAGTGTATAGGCTCAGGCTTGGAACATTCACGTTTTGGTTCAGTAATCAGAAATGATGGAGGTGAAATCCATTTTCCACTATAAAGATTTGACATCCCTTCACCACTGGTCATCTACTTGGGTCTGTGTATCAGATGAGGGCTGTGGAGAGTTCAGATTCTCCTACCAGTGGCATCATTGGTAGGCGGGTTTGGACATTTCAATATATATATATTTTTTCCAGCTGTTTGAGCTAAGCTATGTTGATTCGAACATAGCACGTGTCAATCTGTGTGCCAGTGCTGTGGAGATGATGTCCACGGCACCCTCTCGTTCATAAAACTCTCTCTCTCTCTCTCTGTGTGTGCGTGCGTGCGTGCGTGCATGCGCGAGCGTGTGTGTGTGTGTGTGTGTGTGGACAGGATCCCTAAATGAAAGTCCTTTATACGCATTTGTCTGTTCTGCTGTGTGTGTGTGTGTGTGTGTGTGTGTGCGTGTGTGTGTGTGTGTGTGTGTGTGTGTGTGTGTGCATGTGCGTGTGCGTGTGTGCGCCCAAACTCTGAATCTCTTCTCTTCTTCTCTTCTCTCTAAACGCTAATTAATTAACAGCTTACATATACTGTATTTGGTAAAGTGAAAAACAGATATTGTGGCTGTCTGCATATGCTAATGTCAATGAGAACCATGCGGAAACAGATGTTTATATTGGATAAGTTAGGCTATATATATAATGGATAGGATAATATGACAGGATAGTCTGTCCTCCACTCTGAGCTACTATACTTAACTGGTGCTGGTGTACCATGATGTGCAGGCGTGATCAAGATGACATTGAACAAGTGGCCGTGCGCCCCCAACTTCACACAAGTGTTATGTTTTTTAAACTATGAAATGGATAGTCTAGCTAGAAATGTAACTTTTTGATTGACCTTTGAGATAACTATTATTCACTGTAGTAGCCTATTTACACGGTCGACCTTTCTGTTTGCCTTTTGGATTGTGTTTCCATTTGTTCCAGAGCGGGGAGCCTTTCAATAAGTGGTTGTTCACTGTGGTTGACGCATCGCAGCAGGCAATATGATCCCATGCACCATGGCCATGCTGTTGCTTTTATGGCCGTTTGTGAAGACTATTGATTCTCCCGCTCGCCTCCACCACTGATGGTTTGTCAACAGCAGAGAGAGAGAGAGAGAGAGACAACAACCACAGCACGTTTGATAAATGTATAGCGACCCCCCCCCCCCTCTCTCACTCTCTATCTCATTGTTGTCTCCATTTCTTCCCTCCGTCTGTCTCTCTCTTTAAATTGAGTGGCCGTGCTGCTGAGTGTTTTAGGCTCAATAGAAAAGCTTTTAGTGTCCAAGTGCATGTTGTTGCTCCAAACACATTACACCTTTATCATCTTCACCACTGTTCTGCTCACCCTGACCTGGCCACTGGTGTAAAGTAACTCACTACATTTAGTCATGTACTGTACTGAAGTACATTTTTGAGGTATTTCCAGTTTTATATACTTTTACTTCTACTCCACTACATCTCTGAGACAAATAGTGTTCTTTCACTCAAGTACAATTATGTGAAAACTTTAGTTACTAGTTACTTATTTTTTACTATATTTTTCATTACACAACACCAAGCTTTACCACTTCAGCCATACATTTGCGTCGCGTGTACGGCACTGCACGTATCCGCCTGGGTGACGGCAGACTGCTGGGTGAGCGCTGGTGCTTTGGCATGGGGGGTCAGATCAACATATGGAATTCTGTGCTGGTCATATATGAAGCGTGTCTTGAGTGTACAGGGTTTGATGAGGTCAGATCAACATATGGAATGTCAGAACAGGTCAGCTCCATATATGGAGATCTAAGGGTGGCAGCGTCTTGAGTGTACAGGGTTTGATGAGGGCCCAGGTAAATTTTCAGGCCTGTTGAGAACTCTAGTTTTTGCCGGCTGCCGGGCGCGGATGAACTAATAACCTTGGGGCGGGCCCGTCTAGAGTTTGAATGTACAGGTATCAGTCATAAGGGAGACATCAGAAGGATGGGTGGTAGTGATGCACGGCCCGGCTTTTTTTCATAACCTGGCTGGTCCGTCCCACCACGGGAGCCAGCCCTCACCAACCCGCCCCACAAAACAATATATTAATCAATGACCCGCCCCCCTGCAAAAAAAAAGGAGCCTAACGACCGGCTTTTCAACACCCAGCAAGTCCTGTTCATTCAATTGCTTACGAGAGAGAGGGGAGGGGGCAGGTACGTGCAGAGGGAATTTGAAGGGCAGGGGCTGGAATTCGAAAAGGCACCTTTATTTCTACCCAGATTTAGAGGAATATCTAATTTTAAACATTAGGAAATGACACTGGACTGACAGAGAGAGAGAGACAGAGAGAGAGATGTGACGGTCCCTCGTTCCTGCGTATACACATACGTAACATGACATACTATCTGTCATTCGTTTGGTTTGGGTGCGCACTGCAGCAGTCACAAGCAGTCACAAGCAGTGTAGCTCTCCGCTCGAGATGAATGAATGTCATGTGCTCATTTGAGTTTTGATTGTGTATATACTTCGACTTCGTTGCGCGGTGGCGGTACCGCACAGGCAAAATAGCCGCTGTACAAGTAGATCTGCTATAATTCTGTGTGTGCGCATTTTGCATGGCACCACGCTAATTAAGAAAGATTTTGTGCAGATGTGCTCATTGCGCAAGGTCGAGTGAGAGGGGAATTCTTTCAACAAAATGCTACATTCCAGTTCAGGATGGAGAGGACACTCCGATGGGGCTCTCTTTCATAAGCAACACATTGATGAACAAGCTGATGACTTCAGCAGGAGGAGTAGAGACAGGAGAGGTACCCGAATGCATGACTGAAGTAATGAGAGGTACACCCTTACGATGGAGGATAAGGCTGGAGAACGGTGGATGAATTAATGGGGGGAAGAGAGGAACGCGAGGGAAAGGGGATCAAAGGAAAGTGAGGGAATCATCTGAAGGGAGTGTTCTTTTTTGCCTTAGTCATTTTGGAGCATAAAGGCTAGCAAACGGTTTTCCTTTTTATTTTTCTGTTAAATTACCTTGTATTGATTGTATGCTTGTGAACCCTCTCGAAAACGAGATATTGTATCTCAAGGGGTATTCCAAATTAAGAATTTCAATCAAACATACACATACACATTTTCTTCAAGTCAAGATTGTAAACGGTCCCGAAACGATGATAAATGTAGGCAAAATTCCTCTGATAAATCATTGAAGCTTTTCTCTAAGGCATGCATGGGCCAAGTCGTTATAGCTAGACAGGATCGGAGAGCAGTCCTGAATGCTTAAACACCATTATCCTTTCTCCTCAATCCTTATTTCTTCCCTCTCCCCTTGCTCTAAACATCTTCTCTTCCATTCCTCTGTCTTTCCTCATCTCATATCTTTCTAATTCTAGGCTGTAACTAAAGCTACATAGTTTGATTGCTTTGCATGTTAACCGTTTCCCCGCCAATTGCGTGAATCTGTGTCTTTTGGAATAATGTGGCTCATACTAGCCCCCCAGCTCTTCATTTCACTGCTCAGTGGCGTTTGAAGCACCTGAAAGAACTCTCTACTTCCGCATTTTCAAATGAACCACTGTTACCACTCAAAAAACATGATTTTGTGTGGAATGCATCTTTCAGTTAAAGTAAGCTGGTTTGGATGGGGTAGCTAATCTAGACTAAGCCAAAGAATGAAATGGTTCTATGTACAGTATCTCTCTCTCTCTCTCTCTCTCTCTCTCTTTGCGATGCGATCAAAACACAAAACAAAATGTATGTACAATTGAAGGTCAGAATCTCCATTAAATCAATTTATATGTACCAAGGTCGCTTGACGCAGATAGTGTAGGAATACACACAATGATTAGTAGTCCATTTGATATCCTTCTATCACAGCAGCTCACGAATATTGCTGCTGTGTTTGCTCATTGTTGTACTTCGCCGAGCAGATATGGGAGTTTTTTTGTCATTAGCCATGTTTCAAACTCTCTTGGGTGATTTGTAATCTGCGGGAAGTATTTCCTCTCTCTCTCTCTCTCTCTCTCTCTCTCTCTCTTTCGTTTTATTTATTTCTTCTATACTACTATCACTCTTGCACAAACACAAATCTGTGTTTGTGCAATATATATCATTGGTCTTTGGGCTGTTGTGAGTGCATGCGAACACATGCACAGCACGCACAGAAAGTGGTGTAAACAAACAGGCTATTCTTACATAGTACGTCTGTAAAAACAAAAGATGCGTGAAAACAAACAACCTTCATTTATTGTAATTTATTATGAGGTGTTTTTTACTTTACTGGAGTATTTCCAATTTTCCGTTATTTTACTTTTTCTCCACTACAATTATTTTAAAACATTAGTTAATCGTTACTTTGTAGATTTTAATGATTATTACAAAATATGCATTACCCAATTCAGCCCTACATAAATGTACATTTCGGACATCTAGCCGATCTACAAGCTCACAATGCTGTGACGGGACATTCTGCATAAAGAGTATACTTTCTACACTTCAAGTACATTTTCATACCAATACTTTAGTACTTAGGGTTAAACTTGTAACAGTTTTTTTCTGCATTGCAGTATTGATACTTTTACTCAAGTAAAAGTATCTCCCTCTGTGTGTCTCTCTTCCTCTGGTTCCTCTCTCTCATGGCGTCCACGTCCTTCTCATCAGTGTTGATTTCCTCGACTAAAACTGTGACGAAAAAAGTTCATCGACAACCTTTTCTCACCAACATAAATTAAATAAAAATCACATCTGTGTGAACTGAGCGGTGCAACTATAAATGTATTATTATAGTTACTGTACTGTACTGTGCTCTGTACTTTTTGGGGAAACAATCTTTGAGAAATGACTTACTGTGTGGGGGTCTCACGGGGGGTCCCTGGAACATCCAGACCCCCAGGAATGCACCCAGGGGGGCGGCCCAGTTCCGGCGAGCCTTCCCACGTACGAAATGGTCGAGAAAGGACAGAGTTACCGTGTTGCAGCTTTCCGTGCTCGGATACAGAGACACAGGACACACATACGGACATACATAGCTCCGTAATGGAGGCACCGCTCAAAAACTAAACTATGATGAATAAAACTAAGACTAATATATTGACAATTTCCTCAACAAATATAAACTAGACTAAAATGTCATTATGCAACTAAAACATGACTCAAAACTAAATGAAAAATACTATGACTATTATCTGAATAAAAAAATGTGCTATCAAAATCAACAGTGATTCTCTATCTGTGTGTGTGTGTGTGTGTGTGTGTGTGTTTGTCCAGACTGCGTCGCCAGCAGCAGAGCCCGGGGCTGTTTGGAAAGATGAGGTCGGCTCGGTTCAGCCCGGACAACAACGCAGACGGACCACCCAGCGACATGGACGAGGAGGAGGAGGAGCTGCAGTTACAGATACCATGATACGCACACACGCACGCACACACGCACACTGTAATTGCATACACTGACACGACACATTACATTTATACCTAGCATATTCTGCGGCAGCCCTGCTTCCCAAACAGTGGGTCAGGGAAAGCACATTTTTATGGGTCCCTTTTGTTTTTTTGGGGTTTCCTACATTTTGTTTTTCCATCTATCCAAGTATCCATCCATCTTCAACCGCTTATCCGTAGTCGGGTTGCGGGGGCAACAGCTCCACCAGAGTGCTCCAGACTTCCCTCTCCAAAGCAACATTAGTGACTTCCTCCTGGGGGATCCCGAGACGTTCCAAGGCCAGTGAGTCGATGTATTTCCTCCAACTGCGCCTTGGTCTGCCCCGGGGTCTCCTCCCAGTGGGACGTGCCTCGAGGACCTCCCTAGGGAGACGCCCGAGAGGCATCCTAACCAGATGCCCGAACCACCTAAACTATAGAACTGCTATTTTCACTAGTTTGGGTCCCGGCAAACATCTAATTTCTTTTTTGGGTCTTGAGCTAAAAGGTTTGGCAACCACTGTGCCACCTTGCGCGCTGTTAAAGACGCACGCATGCACGCACACACACACACACACACACACACACACACACACACACACACACACACACACACACACACACACACACACACACACACACACACACACACACACACACACAGAAATGCAGAGGGCATCTATCTGATGGATGTATTCAAGAGACAGATGGATGAGTTAACAGAGAACCGTTTGGTGTATCAGACGGATGTCTCCATACCAATGACCTCCAGCCCCCCGCCTGTCCATTCCCACGACCAACGCACTATTACATGCAGTATTTACCGGCTCACACCTCAAGTTAGGGCTGGGCACTATATATCAAACTGATATCATGATATATGAGACTAGATTGTCTGGGATTTGGGATATTGTAGTTTTTTTCCTGGTTTTAATCCCTCGTGCCTGGTGTATGATACCATTTCATGAATGGTCAACAATAGTGAAAAATAGCTAAAATAGCAGATCTACAAGCTTGCAAGGCGTGGGCTTGTGCATAGGCTATGTTCACTATTTCTGAACATTTTTTGAAACATTTTTATCTTCACAATTTAGATATGGAGGAGGTATTTGGTAAACATATGTGCCAGCCCTGTACCTCAACTTACCATAAACATGTTCGTGTTTATCCCCTTCAGGACTGTTGTTCCATCTCAAATAGGCATGTAAAGATATGCTGTGTTGTCGCGGCATGAAATAAATTCATCATGTGTTATTGTTGTGGCCCCCGAGGCCCATTCACCAAAGCCAGCAACATGTCTTGCACATCCAGAAACCACTGAATTGGAACAATTCTGTGGATGCAGCGGTGTAACTAGACAAGATGATTACCACGGGCCACGATTTCAATAATGGCTTTGAAGGATTAGACGACGGGTATCTGAACATATCGTGCTTCAAGTTGAATTTGGCTGCCGATACCGATTAAATATAAAAGTGTTTCTGTCCTGTGTCAACGAGAGCCCTCTCTCAACCTAATGGGACAGACATAGAATAGGGCTGGGCCATATGGACAAAGTCACATAGGCTATCACAATAGATATTGACCAAATACCATGGGATCGATATTGGGACAATAATATTCTATTGTGATGAAAAAAGCTTGAAAAAACAGGTTGCAAGGCAGCATTATTTGTGTGTGTGTGTGTGTGTTGTCTTTCCCTGATTAAAGTCTGGGAAGCACTTCTTCCATGTCATGACAACTATAGCCAAAATCCCAGGCCATATTTAGTCTCATATCACGTTCTAAATGTAATAGGGATATATTGCCCAGTCCTAGCCACCTCTCTTTCCTGTTTCTGCCTATGAGAGATGTGTGAATGTTGGCTAGTACATGGACTGTCCTCGCTAAATGGTGAAACGTACATTTATATAGTGCTTTTATCCAAAGCGCTTTACACAGATTGTGCATTACATTCACACATACATTCATACACCGATGGCGGAGGAAACCATGCAAGGCACCAACCTGCACATTGGGAGCAATTAGGGGTTCAGCGACTTGCTCAAGGACACTTCGGCACTAACTCTGGGGGAGCCCACAGGGTTCGAACTGGATGGGAACTGCAAGGTTCCATCCGGCTGCTCTACCGGCCATTAACCCTGAGCCACTGCCGCTCCTCGGTCATAGGTGTGAGATGTTTATGCCTCGCAAGTCAATCGACGCTAAGACTCCAATTCCACCAGTGATGATGATGATGGTGTCTAATTATGTTTGGCTGAGAAACAGCTGTAAGGGATTTTCAGATATTATATATCGATTTCAGATGATTATAGATGAGCGATATATGTCCAGACGTGGAACACGTTATCTTTTCTAATCAGTCTGTTGGTTGAGAAAGCAATAAAGCATTCACCTGTCCCCCACACTCCACTGTCACAGCCTACGCCTCAACCGTAACGCTGCAAGGGGACCAAGACATTTCTACCGATCAGGATTATAAACTATTTATGTTGTTGTTGTTCTTGTTACGGTTTAGTTTTTATAATTGATCTGTACCACAGTGTTTTTGTATTAGCTCTATAAATGTCAACTGTACATAAAGACAGCTGTTTCATTGTCTTTATTTTTGTATGCGCGTCACTTGCGTGTTGTATTTTTACATTTCAGATGAAATACTGTATGCAGGCTACAGTGAGTAAAGACACATTGTGCTCTGTCGCATGCCAAAAATAGCAGATCCACAAGCTCATAATGCCTTGCGTATTAATGCGTAATGTGTGACACGTGAGATTGTAAGTTTGCTATTGTTGGTGCGGGACATCTTGCCATGGAGGAATAATTAGGTTTAGAGACGAGGGTCAGCGAGCAGAAGGAAGAAGCGGTTGAACAGACTCAGAAATACAGAGGCACATGATAATGAGCAAGTCTGTCGTTGGCTGGCTCGCTGTGTGTGTGTGTGTGTGTGTGTGTGTGTGTGTGTGCGTGCATGTTTTTGTCCCTCCAGTGTACAAACTCATCCCCACACCTCGCATGTATACACGCTAAGCAACACAGCATTTTGACAACTGCTGCCAGTATCTTATCTGCATGCAACGATTATTATTATTAGCCACCATACTGTATGTGAAAGAAGAGGAAGATATACTCGTTCAAAGCAAACTTAATTTCAGCTACTATAATTCAAGGCATCCCATTGAGAAGAAAACTAATTACGATTTAATTGTGTTTTTGGCATTGAATATTGGAACATAATGAATAAAGAATTCATTTCTGTTAGCCTGGTAATCAAAAAATGCACAGGGCAGATATGACAAATAACTGAAATATACAAATAAATTACTGACATTATTCATTAATGTTATACTTTAAAATCAACTTTGAAACGATTATGAGAAAATAAATGCGATTATCTCTAATAATTGTGATTAGACAATTATGTAATAATTGTGACAGGCCTACCTTAGCCCAATGCTACCATGTGAATACTTTTGCAGGGTCTCATGCACACTGCGTGCACGTACTGTAGTGCATGCATGTTTGCATACATTTCTTTATTTTTTTTACTTTATTGAGTCAATCACATGTACAATTCCTACATTTGTTTCTCACATGTTTCATGTCACTGTTGTTAGCTGACTTGTCTTTGACCATTTATTTTGAATACATACAGACAGCTACATCCAGCTACATCATTCACCTATTTCAACACAAGAAAACAAAGAAAAAGAGGATAGGCCCATGTTAGACTAAAAACTTTAATTTCATTAATGTATCTGTAGGGGTAAGGTACATTTAATACAAACTATACAAAGAATATACAGACAGAGAAAATAAAAATGAAAATAATAGAAATAAGGAAATGAATGGTGTGTTTGTGTGTGTGTCGGGGGGGGGGGGGGGGGTCACACATACATGAGTGTGTTTAGCCTCAATCACACTGTTGCAGCGGAGGAGATTATTGAGGAAAGTGTTGGATAAGCAAGTATGACACATGCACATGACCTAAAAGTGTGTGTGTGGGTGTGTGCGTGCGTGTGTTAGAATGTGTGTTTGTTATGTGTCCTTTTTTCCTTATTCTTTCTCTACAGATGTGCGTCCGTGCGTAGTACGTGGCCTGGAGGCTAGTTTAGTATGTTAATTTGCTTAGTGGAGGTAATCTCTGTGTCTTTCTCATTAAACCAGTAATGGCTTACAGCAGGACGACAGAACATTCCATTGATACCTCGATAATTATTCAAAGGACACTGAGCTGAATCACTTTAATCTCACATGGGTAACATGCGTAGGAGGTTTTGTGCATGCATGGCAACCTGTCCATTTGACCTTCAACTGCATGTGTATGACATTTACACTGAATTCTTCACTGACAGAAGAAAATGTATGATTAACTACATTTAATGTTGCATGAGAAGGTTTTGGTATTTTGAGAGAATCTGTCTTTTATTTTGTCTGTAAATAAAGCAGAGCATCAGCATAAAGCACCTCTGCACAGAAAACATTGTGTACAAAATTGCTTGTTGAGCAGCTATTTCCAGCAGACTTAGAACAGACCAAGTATACTGTAGGTCTCCGTATAAAGTGTTGTGACCTTGTTACATAAATGTATAGAGACCTATTGACAATGGTGTAAACTTAAGTAACTAAGTTAGCTTGTAGTCTGCTATTTTCAAAAGATCTTTATACATTTGAAAACTTGAAATGGGACATTCTAGATTTAATTTTGGTACTTTAAGTATATTTTAATACCAATACTGTACTTGTACTTTTACTCAAGTACATTTTGAATTCCAGAATTTCTCTGTTGCAGTATTTATACTTTTACTTAAGTAAAACATTTGAGTACTTTATCCACCAATGCCTGTCGCACATTGATGACAAGAAGCTGATTGACAAATATGTACGCATGCTGCTCATGGACTACAACTCACCATTGTTCCAGCATGCTGTTCATGGACTACAACTCACCATTGTTCCAGCATGCTGATCATGGACTACAACTCACCATTGTTCCAGCATGCTGTTCATGGACTACAACTCACCATTGTTCCAGCATGCTGTTCATGGACTACAGCTCACCATTGTTCCAGCATGCTGATCATGGACTACAGCTCAGCATTGTCCCAGCATGCTGTTCATGGACTACAGCTCACCATTGTCCCAGCATGCTGATCATGGACTACAGCTCACCATTGTTCCAGCATGCTGATCATGGACTACAGCTCACCATTGTCCCAGCATGCTGTTCATGGACTACAGCTCACCATTGTTCCAGCATGCTGATCATGGACTACAGCTCAGCATTGTCCCAGCATGCTGATCATGGACTACAGCTCACCGTTGTCCCAGCATGCTGTTCATGGACTACAGCTCACCATTGTTCCAGCATGCTGATCATGGACTACAGCTCACCGTTGTCCCAGCATGCTGTTCATGGACTACAGCTCACCATTGTTCCAGCATGCTGATCATGGACTACAGCTCACCATTGTTCCAGCATGCTGTTCATGGACTACAACTCACCATTGTTCCAGCATGCTGATCATGGACTACAGCTCAGCATTGTCCCAGCATGCTGTTCATGGACTACAGCTCACCATTGTTCCAGCATGCTGATCATGGACTACAGCTCAGCATTGTCCCAGCATGCTGTTCATGGACTACAGCTCACCGTTGTACCAGCAAAGCTTGACACAAAGCTCAGAGACCTGTACTATATATACATTTTGGCCATTTGAAAATGGCCAATCTACAAGCTCACAATACTTCGTCATAGGGGAGCTTGTAGATCAGCTAATTTCACCCATTACGTCATTATCATGCGACAATCAGAATAACAACAACAGACCAGAAGAGAGACGTACATATGGAAGAGACTTTTAAAACTTAAAAAAAAAAAACCCATTCGTCATTGTCAAATATTGTTTTCTGGCATAATGGAAGACACCGTCACGCAAATATGCTTTTTATTAACGTTTTACGCTTTTGTTAATGCAGCCCGTACTGTTAAACGTCAGTGGAGACGGGCAGAATATGAACGGAATATGATGAGCTTAAGAAAGAGAAGAAATGAAATGATAAATGAACTTGATGAAACGGCAAGACAGCGGATGAAATGCATACGTCGACTTGCTGAAACAACACACAGACGCTTTTCCAGGAGGGATCGTGTACATCGACAAATGGTAAGAGGATCATGGTTAAACCTAGCCCCTCTCGGAACCCTCCGAAAGCTTGTGGGGCCATGCTTACTTGTGAATGTGCGCACGCCGACCAACTCACGCAGACGATGGGCCATTTTCCTATAAACTTGTTCGTTCCGAACAGACCCTTCCAACTCCTTCTGAATATTTTCTTCGCCCCACACAAAAAATAAGAGCCTGCACGTCCTCATCTGTCCAATGTGATGTGTCCGAGTCCGTTGTATCGTCCGGCTCGTTGGATGCCATTTTAGGACGGTTGAAACTTGTTATACTATTGTTGTGTTGTTGTTGTTGTTGTTGTCACAGTAGTTTTTTAAAAATGGCGCTGTGCGTTTCTCCTCCGGTCTCCTGTCCTCCTCGCCTCAGCTGCTCGACCAATCGAGAGCAGCAGCGCTTCTGGCCCCGCCCAGTGGTTCCAAGAACTCCGTTTTAGTACTACCTCAAAAGCAGGGCCGAAAAAAGGTTCTGAGAACCTGGTCTGAAACCGTGCCGTACCGCGCTGTGCGCTGTGGAAACAAACTCAGAACCAAAAAAAATAGGTTCAGGTTCTGGATAGTTCTGGTTCCACCCCATAGTGGAAAAGGGGCCTAGACAGGGCTTAAAGTACTCAGTCCTGGTGACAGATTTCAGTCCTGAGGATTTCATAGGGGTCATTTAATGAGATCAGTGCAGATTTGCAAAAAAACATTTTCAGTCTTGAATTTTGTTTGGCTTTAAGCCCCAGAGCTACGCCCACGCATGTGTGCGACTGGATATTAGACTTCCTGTCAAACCCACATCGGATCACATCAGACCCCAGGGATGCGTGCTGAGACCCGCCCCCTGCACAGTCACACATGACTCCAACGCCCTTGCACAGTCACACATGACTCCAACGCCCCTGCACAGTCACACATGACTCCAACGCCCCTGCACAGTCACACATGACTCCAACGCCCCTGCACAGTCACACATGACTCCAACGCCATCACAAAGTTACGTGGACGACACGACAGTGATATAGGCTCGATTGTCAACTATGATGAGTCTGCTTACAGAGACGTACATCAACAGGCCATAACAATAAGACAAACTTAGACTATAATGCATAATAATCTATAGGCAACCACAATAACAGTTGGACACATTAACAAAGCAGAGCATTCACACAGCAGAGTCAACATGACCCATGATAGGACCCAGTATCAACGATGAGTTATACTCTAGTCTAGATTCTATAACTGAGGCTTTATTAGCTGAATTCCCTTCTTGACAGTACGACCATTTTCTTTTTTCCCCCTTTTGTTTCTTCTTTTGTTTCAGAACTTGTTTCTGTCCCTCCAGAGACATGGCCCTGACAAGAGGACAAAACAATCTGTTGGGAGCTCTACAGAAATCATGTTGTCGGGCGAGAACGAAAGCAGCATGCAAAATAAAGAGAATAATTGTCTCTTTCATTACTGTCAAAGTAGAAAAGAGGCTGGTTCAAGTATAGTCTGACAGACAGTGGAGACAAAGGGAGACGGCGAGATCAACGAAATACGGTTTCTATCTTTGACAGCAGTGCACTGCCTTCTCTTGTGCACATGACATGCCATGCATACACTCGTCTAATATGACTGTTGTCATACCGTAGCGTAGATCAAAGTCCTAAGACCGTCATCCTGACATTTTCTTTCTTCCCTTACCATCCCGACATGCACGTGCTTACACAAATACCAATCATGACAGGAGAAGATGGAGCTATTTGACACCAGTCATGTCGTGTACAGGGAAATCCTCTCAAACGCACACCTGATAAATCTCTGGCTCGGCTATCAAACCTGGAACATGCTGTCAGGCATCAAAGCCTATGTGGTGATATAACATATCTTATAGACAAGCTAAGAACAGTGGTTACAGTATAAGCATTCAGTGAACCATTAATTTTGTGTACCTATTCTCAGGCGGAAATTCAGCAGACATATCCTGACATATACAGGAGACTACACACAAATCCAGTTTCCTTTCTCTCTTATCCTCTTTTCAATACAGTAGCAAATGTCAAACTCTTTTTTAAATCAATTATCTTACAAAGATCCTATCTTTTCTTCACTTTTCAGCAGTTTGAATAGATTTTAATCGATTTGCGATATATTGTTATTGTTACATACCTATAGTTTTCAAGCATTCCTCTTGAAATGTTAGCGATCTATCATCTAGGCATGGTGCAAAGTCAATAGGCCATGTAGGCCTACATACCTGGAATTACTTTTAAATTTGCATCAGCATAGATTTGATGTTCGCTGTTAAATGGGTCATATATAGTGTACGACTCCTTAACCTTTTACATGTAGATTGAACTTTGGAATTCCAACCTGCGGTATCCAGGTTACAAGGACTCTAGTTTCATGGATTATCATTATTTAAGTCTACCTATAGCCCCAGGGGTGCCACCAGGGATGTTGTGCTCCATGAAAAGACATTACATTGGGCCCCAGGCAACTCCAACCCTGCATGCATAATCGCTGTAAACACACCACCTCCACAACCTAATAATCAGCCCATATTAAGCTATATTTGCAGCTCTATTGCATTCAAGATATTTATACCTTACTAGCAGTGAGCTATGTTATTGTCAATTTACAATTTAGGCATTTAGCAGATGCTCTTAATCCAGAGCGATTTACATTAACCAAGAACTAAAAGCATGGCAATACATCACATACATAAGTAGTTAAACATGCGTAAACTAAGAACAAAACCGTGGAACATCTATATAATGAAACTATACATACTATACTATACTATAGGCCTACATATATACTATAAAGTGCTATGACTACATCTACCTATACAGTAAAATGCAATTCTAGTTCTGTCTACGTAACATGCTATAACTCTGTATAAAGTCTACATAAAGTGCTTATATGCACAGTGTGTGTGTGTGTGTGTGCATGTGCATGTGTTTTATAGGATAAACCAGCCAGCCTCTTGAAAGGTAATAAAGTTGTAGGTAAAAATCACACCCGTGTGAACTGAGTGGTGCATAATACTGCTGCAGGTCCATAAATGCACACATGATGGATAGGCTTCTTTTTTAATAACTGCAATATTTGCCTGAAATACCATCTTTTAAATAATGAATGGTTCAAGTACACATAACAGTGTATGCCTACAGCTTTTTTGGGCTGAGTATGCTGAAATCATACAATGGAGAATATACTGACGTAGCAAGGAATTTATTTTATTTTATTTGCGTGGGAAGGATGGGTAGCAAGGTTGTTTTCCTACAGCAATGATGGATAGGCTTATTTTTTATTTAATAACTTCAATATTTGCCTGAAATACCATCTTTTAAATAACGAATGGTTCAAGTACACATAACAGTGTATGCCAGTACAGCTAAACATTTGAAAACTTTGAATAGAATGTCCACACACTGGTTGAATACTTTAGAGTTTTATTTTAATTCAACTCCAAACCAAAGTAAAGTGCTGCATCACTCACATACCAAAAAGCTTATATACATATATATATATATATATATATATATATATATATATATATATATATATATATATATATATAAGTTCATGTTTCAGCTTCATTATATTATATATATATATATATTATATATAATATAATAAAGCTGAAACATGAACTTGTGTTTTGAAGCAGAGAGCTACTGGCTATCCCTGGATCAAACAAATTAACTTAAACCAACAATGGCATAAAGTTGTATTATTATTATGTATTCATGTAGCTTCAGTTATCTTATGGTCATCATAAGTAAACACCCTGTATGGAGACTACAGTGTAATGTTAGGCTGTAGCTGGTGCTTTGCACAGGCAGACGAGACGACAGATACTTTGCACAGTCCATGCTTTGTTGTGTTGTTGCGCGTGCCGATGGTCTCATGAAAGACAATTTTATTTTTTACTCTGTCGTATTCTGCTCATGATGCAGCAACACAAACGTCCAACATAGATAACCGTTAGCTTCTCTCTTCATGCTAACGTTAGCTTATCTCTCCCCCTTGGAGACTACAGCATAACGTCATCCCGGGGGGGGGGGTGCTTTGCACGGGCAGACGACAGATACTTTGCACAGGTCCATGCTGTGTTGTGTTGTGCCCTGCGTCTCCTCCTTAATTATGTCTGCAAATTATTTAGTATTCGATCGAATTATTTGTGGCGGTGCCTTGCACGGGCAGACGACAGATACTTTGCACAGGTCCATGCTGTGTTGTGTTGTGCCGTGCGTGTCCTCGCGATGATGCATTCCAAAACATTTGCGCACGTGATATGTATATTTTAGACGAAAGAAAACTTTATTTTGACTTTGCGCGTGCCGATGGTCTCATCAAAGACAATTTAAATTTTTACTCGGGTCGTATTCTGAGCTTTTTTAATAGCAGATCTCCAAGCTCATGATGCAGCAACACAAACGTCCAACATAGATAAAAGTAATTACTCACATAATACTGCTGCAGGTCCATAAATAATCCCAGTGTTGTTGAAGATGCATAATAATGATTGTCGCGTGGTTTAGCGACGACTACCACAGTCGATCCACATACCACTATGACAGGAGAAAGTTGGGACTTTTGCGAAACTTTTGGACTTTTTCGATTGTGTTGCCACTACGGGGGTGCACGCACACACACACACACACACAGGGGCGCGGGTGCGTGCGCACACCACTGGTGCACGCACACACACGGGCGCGGGTGCGTGCGCACACCACTGGTGCACGCGCAGGTGCACGCGCACGCATGCGCACACCACTGAGGCTCAAAGACACAGGTACACAGGTAGGTACATGGACATTGCTGATTGTAGGAGTGGTTGCACCACTCAAAAATATGTACTGATATTGTTGTTTTCAACCCTTTTCATATCAAGGACCATTATTTATTGGTCATTTGAGCCACGGAACCACCATTTGATGAGATCTAGCGTCGCAGACGCAAAACTGGCTATACAATAGTTTGCCGTGCTATACCGTACTATTGTAATTTATGCAACATGCTGCTATTGTAATTTATGCAACATGCTGCTACAGTGCAAGTACAACATGCAATGATGCAACTGAATGCTTTCTTTGCTATTAAAATAATTGATCAATTCATCATTGTATACACTGACTATGAAAGTTATATCAATACTGAGGATGTGCACATTTATCATCAAAAGATGGAAATTCATCTTGGTCGTTATTAGCCTCTATGTTTAACCATGATATGGCAATGACAATAGCAAATATAGATCAACAATTATTCCAATATGTATTACAACCGTGGTTCTCAACCAGCGGTCCTTCCAGGTGGTTCCCTAAATGATGTAACCTTAGAGTAGCATAAGACGGCACCGGATTTTTCCTCCCATCCACTTGCATTAAGTTGCTCAAAAGCGCATGAGGCGATTTCACTCCTCCTTCCGGGTAGGAACAGAGTGCATTCTGGGATTGATTGGGCCAAACACATGGACCCCCATAGATCTTCATGTCTTGAGACTGTAACTCTCAAGAGTTGAATTATTGTTAAACATCTGTATTACTTAATTTACACAATTAGAAAATGTAGAAGAATTGTCATTTCGATCATTGTTTGCCTGTTATTGCTCCTATGGTATCATATCAATACAGCATGGAATTGTGTTCCAACAACGTGGCTCAAATGCTGAATAAATAATGGACCTTGATATATAAAAAGGGTTGAAAACACAACAACATCAGTATATATTTTTACCTGCAACTTTATTACCTTTCAAGAGGCTGGCTGGTTTATCCTATAAAACACACGCACACATGCATGCACGCACGCACGCGCGCACGCACGCACGCACACACACAAACAAACACACTCTGGCTGTGGGCTCTCTCTGCGGGGATTCTGAATCTGATATCGAATGCCAGAAGAGTACAGCTGTTATAGATTATTCTCTTCTCTCTTTCTTGTTTCTCTCACAGCCTGTCTTTTCCTGGGCAGAGAGAAGACAGGTTGTCTGCTCTCATAGCTTGTAATTACAGGCCCTGTCACCTGACTGTGTTACCCCTCTATTATGCACGCCACGCACACATACTGTAGGCCTACTGCAAGCATGAATGCACGCACGCACACACACACACACACACACACACACACACACACGCACGCACGCACGCACGCACGCACGCGCCCACAGCTAACAATGATCACTCCCCTTTCAAACTTAATATACCCGTTGTTTCTTGTGCATCTTCCAAATAGCACAGGACATTTCAGTACAGTATATCTTTGGCACAAGCACTCACATGACATTGATAAAGACTTCAAACTTGGGCTGAGGAAACAAACAGTCCATTTCAGCCCATTATTTGCAGGTAAACTGAGGTGACAATATGGCTGTGTGTGGTTTCCAAATTCTCTAAACAGAGAGAGAGAGAGAGAAAGAGAGGATGAAGGGGGAAAATAAGCCTGCACATAATCTGGCAGCGGAGTGTTGTGGAGTGCTGAAACCTCGTGTCCTCGTGTTTGTGGATGTTTGAGTCAGTCGGTGGGGTTTAAACAAAGCAATCACTTTACAAACAAGTCGACATAGAGCCGAGGGGCACACAGTCAGCGTTCACTTCTCACCATGCTTTGCTTTCTCCATCTTCTCCACTTGGATCAGTGAAGGTGGTTGAGATATTGTCATAGCACAGGAAGCACAGCCGCACCTGTACATGTATCTGCTAGAATGCATTTAATGGTGCTCTTATAGTAATATCAGCTAATGCTCCTATTGTGTGTGTGTGTGTGTGTGTGTGTGCGTGTGTGTGTGTGTGTGTGTGTGTGTGTGTGTGCGCACGTTTGTGTGCATGCTTCCATCTCCTCTCCATTAGAGCCCACGGATCTGAGCACTTTAGTGTGCTATAGTGGCGTGCTATAGTGATTATAAATTCATGTTTTTGTGAATTCTACATTACTGTACTAATTGCTTCAGATTGAAGCAGTTTCCATGCACAATGATGTTGGCCGACTGTGTGTGTTTGTGTGCTCGCGTGCCATGCGCAAGTGTGTGTGTGTGTGTGTGTGTGTGTGTGTGTGTGTGTGTACACAATAGCAAGTACAGAACATGTGTATGCACAGTTGCACACACACATATGATATTACCATATTGGAGTGTAGTGTAGTGTAGTTAGGAAAATGAGGACATTTCATTTGCTGCTCAGATTGAACAAGCATAATTTGGGGTTTTAGTTTAAAAGGTCAATGTTTGATGTACGGATTAGGTTAGTATCAGTGGTGAAGGTTATATAGGGCCAGGGGCTGAGAAATGTTACCAGGTGGAGGGTTTTGCTGAGCATGCATGTCTTCTCCAGTGATGTAAAGTAACAAAGTACATTTACTCAAGTGTACTTTTGTACAATTTTGAGGCATTTTTACTTTACTCGAGTATTTCCAATTTTCTATACTTTTACTCCACTATACACTTCGGTTCCAAATATTGTACTTTTACTCCATCACATTCATTTGAAAACGTTAGTTACTAGTTACTTTGTACATTTTGATTATTAGTATTAGAATAATGTATTTCCTGGACTTGTATCAGTATTGTATGAAAATGAAAAATGAAAAAATAAATAAAAGAAAGATAACATACTGGGTGATAACAATGGAATATGGTTAAAATATGGTTGAATACATATCATACACTCTAATATAATATTTACTCCACACTAATATACTCTACACTAATATTTTAACAAATAACTGTGGGAACAGAAAAAGGCAGAGAATGAGAGAGGAGGAAAAAAGGGAGAAGTGAAAGGGGAAATTAGAGCTATAAGAGAAATGATGCTGTGGATTCATTGTGCTGCTCTCAGAAACTCTGGCCAATTATTTCTAAGCCCCAGGGCAGATCAGAATACTAAAACACTCCTTGGGTCAAAAGGTCACTGACTATCACTGTGTGTGTGTGTGTGTGTGTGTGTGTGTGTGTGTGTGTGTGTGTGTGTGTGTGCGTGTGTGTGTGTGTGTGTGTGTGTGTGTGTGTGTGTGTGTGTGTGTGTGTGTGTGCGCGCGTGTTTCATTTTGTTTTTCATTGTCCAACCAATCTAATTCATTTCATTCTAAATCTTGTTTTTCAATTTATTCCTCTCACTCCTGCCTTTTTGTCCAGGCTAGCTTTCTTTTCATCGGTGCAAACCGCCTGTCTTTCCATCCTGTGTCCTTGGAGATTCACATGGTCTCCTTGTGGGTGTGTGCAAAAAAGGCAAAACAAGACAATTAACTAAACCAGTGGTTTTCAACACTTTTCATATCAAGATAGGTTATTTATTCACTATTTGAGCCTCCCAGACCAAAAACCTTGAATATTTTGTTGTCGTTTGATAATATTTTATCCACAATTCGTGGTATGTGGTATACCATAGGAGAGATGACTGACAAATGTTGATAAAAAATAACTGTGTAATTGTGTGGACTTCTTGTAAATTATGTGATGCAGATGTGTAACAATAATTTAACTCTTGAGAGTTAAATTAGAGTTAAGATTTAAAGATCTAATAAGGGTCCATTTGGTTACCCATCATTTTGCTGGGGACCACCTGGAACCCCCTAAAGCAGTGGTTTTCAACCTATTTTATAGCAAGGCCCATTCTTTATTCAGCATTTGAGTCAAGGACCTGCACCACTTGATGACATTTAGCCTCTCAGACAAAAATAGAATATTTTGTTGTCGTTGGATAAGATTTCCTCCACATTTCCATGCTGAATTAACCATTAGGAGGGATAACAGGCAAACGTCAATAAAAATAATAATTCTTGAAACCAAAAAATGAAACCAAATGGCACAACATAGGGAACCGTCACAACCCATAAGAGTTAAACATCTACACGCATGCACACACACACACACACACACACACACACACACACACACACACACACACACACACACACACACACACACACGCACACGCACGGTTAAGCACAGACATGCACACACACATGCACGATTAAGCACAGACTGCAGCAGATTTAACATTTAGGAGGAAGTAAAGTTAGTAGCATCAAAGGATTATGCAATGGATTAACAGCTCGGAGAGCAGAAGACATGTATTAAGTCCAGTGATAGTACTCTACTGTATATGCTTATAATCACTTCGTGCGTACGTGCGTGCGTGCGGGTGTGCGTGCGTGCCCATTAGACTTGCTCTGAAGCTCTGCAGTAACAGATGGTGTGGTCTGCCCATTTAGTCCTTTTCGTCACAGAGAGAAATAAAGGAATAAAAACAAACATTACAACACAACGCCTCCGAGATCAAAAGACAGTTTAGAGGTGCTTCGAGGCGCTTGCGTGTGTGCTGTGTGTGTGTGTGTGTGTGTGTGTGTGTGTGTGTGTGTGTGTGTGTGTGTGCAGCACTACTACATGCACTGTGTACACGTGAGACAGTGTGTTTGTGCGTGGGCAGTAGGGTAATGGTGGGCAGAGGGGGAAAAGCTCTGAACAAACATATACACAAACTGCAATAATAACAGGGCACAGAGGAGCCGTGAAGGAGTCATGGAGTCCTGTCTGCGATTTATCCTCTCGCCGTTTAATATTATGGTCCTTTTTTTTATCATGGCCATATAGCTGTGCTTTACAATCAGATCCATGATGAACTGCTCCACCGCATCCAGCTGAAAGCTTCAGTGTCAACAGGAGCACTCATTTTGGACGGGAGCGGTTTGGTATTGTTATATTCGATTCTATGAGTGGAATATACCAGTGGACCACTAGTATACATTGGTGTATACCAATATATACCAGTGTTCCACTTGGATATGTTGGTGTATACCAATATATACACCAGTGGTCCACTTGGATATGTTGGTGTATACCAATATATACACCAGTGGTCCACTTGGATATGTTGGTGTATACCAATATATACACCAGTGGTCCACTTGGATATGTTGGTGTATACCAATATATACACCAGTGGTCCACTTGAATATGTTGGTGTATACCAATATATACACCAGTGGTCCACTTGGATATGTTGGTGTATACCAATATATACACCAGTGGTCCACTTAGATATGTTGGTGTATATACCACTGGTAACACAACAGTTTGAGAACCACAACTGTTGTGTGTCCAGGTCACCTCTGTAAATAACGTTCTCACCCAAGGCCCTGAATTACATTGTTACATAACAGAACCTTACATTGTTTTATGTCATATTACGGTGTGTAAATGTAAATACTTTACCCTAAGATACAGAATGTGTCACGAGGAAAACTTGATGACAACAGATTGAAAATAACTTCATACCGTACATACATTTAACCACTTGAACCCCAGCATCCCTATTCTCGGGGGATCATTCACCAAACATAGCCGATCTACAAGCGTAAATGTGATTGTTTTTGTCGAGGAGGTTTGGTGGTCCGTCTCAGAGGGTTTAAGTATTATGTAGTATTAAGTAGTATTCTGCAGCACCCCTCAACAGACTTGCATCACGGCACCCTATAAGGTGCCACAGCACTCACTTTGAGAAACCCTTTGAGAAACCCTGGCCTAATACAGATATACCAGATAACCACTCCACTCGAGTTAAAACGTTTTAAAATGAAAGCATCACGTTACTAATTCAGGTCTGTGAAAAAATATGTTCTGGAAGTGTCCGCATCACAATGGAGATGTGGTGCTTGACAGCGCTGTGAAAGCCAGCTGTATGTTATGTGAGTGAAATCCACGGTAGTTTTGTGTGCGTGTGTGTTATCTCTGTGTTATGTAGGAAGAATCATACAATGGACCGATGCAACGCCTGCCTCTATCTGAGTGACAAAGAGAGGCAATGTGACAAATCACATCAAAGCAGCAGTCACAAACAATCCATGTTACATGAGTCAGCATGGCACTTGGACAGTTCTTCCTTCTTCTACAGGGTCAAGACAAGTGTGTATTCACAAGTATGTAGTAGAAATGGTCTAAAGTAAATAATAATATTACATGTATTACATGAGCTCATGGGAGAGTTGGGTTATCAAGTACACAGTTCAATAGCAGATCATAGTTATCAGTGTTGATTTCATCAACTAAAACTACGACGAAAACTGTTCGCCGACTACCTTTTTTCACTGAAGTAAAGTAAATAAAAACTACGGAAAGCTATATGATGACTATAACTATAGACTATTGTTGACAAATTCGTCAACAAATAAAAACTAGACGAAAATGTTAGGGAGGGATTAGTGGAAAATAGCAGATCTATACAAACTCACAAAGTGTCGCAGTGCGATGCGTTGTCACCTCTAATCTTGATCACTGGATGTGAAGAAATTGCAGTGAAAGTTGCTGACAAGGTGTAAAACTAAAAAAGGAAAAAAGAAGCAGAAGAAAAATCTCTTGGCTGTTTACAGCTTGACTGTTTACCCAGGCCCAAATCTGTCTCTGAAGGTTAATTGCAACTATAACCTCTCTCCTCCTACCTCTTCTCGTTCCTTCTCTCACCTCTAATCTTGTTTGCTTTCAAGTCACACAGTCACAAACATTCATTCTCAATGTGATGCTTTCGTTTACACTTTACTTCTGAGTAATTTCGCGTGTGATTCTATTGTTCCGTTTTCTCTGATCCTTTGTTGTTCTTTAAGAGCTCTCCTTTATATATTCCTCTCCTTTCATGCATCTAGCCTCTGTTTGTCTGTCTATCATCGTTTATTTGTTGATCTCTTCTCTCCTCCCCTTCTGGTGAGGCTGACTCATCCTCTTAGAGAGACAGAGAGAGAGAGAGAGAGAGAGAGAGAGAGTGGTGTGAGATGGTTCTCTTCATTGCTCTCTCTCAGCTTGCCTCTAAAACACTGCCATTACTCAGTCTCTCTCTTCTACTCCCCTGTCTTTATACCCCTATGCCACCCTATGTTTCCCAAACAGAGAAACATTTGTAGGTTGCGGACACATATTTTTATGGGTTCCTTTATTTTTTGTTCCTACACTTTGTTTTTAATTATTATTTCAAAACATTTTCAAAAAACATTCCCAAATAAGCAAAGGTTTTCATGAATTAAAAACAAAATACAATTAATTCCATAAATTAGAAGACAAATGTTTAAGAAGTAGTGAAAATAATAAAAATTTTGTTAACCTTTAAGTTGATAAGATAATTTGTAGGCCTATATGCCTGGGTAGAAAACCCTTCTCGGTCCTGGGGCAAAGGCAAGAATTGAAAAATGATTACACAAGGTCAAACATTTGTGGAAGTCTGTGGATAGCAATTAGATCTGTCCCCCCAATTTGTCAGGGAAACAAGATTGCTTGTATTAGGGGGTTAGGGTTTTCGCAGGTGCATCATGAAATAAATAGATATTAATGTTCTTTTTCCCAGCACGATTCATTTTCTACCATCAATCACTCGGAGTCATATCCTGCACCAGTTACATTCTTCCAACAAATAACGTGTCTCCGCCAGGCTAGGTTGGCTGTGTAAGTTGTGGGTCGCAGCGTACAGAAATAAAAGCATATAAGAGGTGTCCTCTATAAAAGCCCCTCAACATGTGATTCCAGTTTGGGTTTGGATGTTTTGAATGAGAAACAGGCCCCTCCCAAAAATGTTCAAAGCCAGTTACAGGCAAATGGTATGGAGACGTTTATAACATGCACTGTGGTAAGTGGTAACCCACAGATAGAGCCCATTGTCCTGTACAGTAAACACGCTCAGCTGCATCATGCTGATCCTCTCGCCTGTAGCCTGTAACACTGTAGGTATTTGGAGAGGTACAGGTCTGATGTTTTGTTTCTGTGTGCTCTTATTACTTTGGATGATGGGGAATTTCACGAGGTTAAAGTGCAGACTTGTGCAGTCAGGTTTTACATTTCGGTGCGTTGTCCAAGTTATCACCATTCCTGGCTGCACGCGTGTCAGGAGAATAAAAAAGATTAAGAGACGCGGTGGTTTACATTGCAATAAACGCCCGCGACATGTAAAATGATGCATTTCAAAATGCATTGTGGGTATACATTTTCCTACCACAGTAAATTGTTGATCTCCATGTCATCCAATAGAACTGCAGCCCTTTGAACTGCCTGGCGTCAGTGCCATGTTCTTGCATACTTAACTTGGCAGGGGCATCCATCTGTGTTACATACAGCACAATCTACGACCAATAGTATTCTGAACAAATGTACTGTCAGGACACACAGAAATAAGCCCAGACGTGGTGCCTTAAGCTCTCATTGACTCTGGGATCTTGATTTTAATTCTACCAGGTCTGTCTGTCTGCTCTGTCTCCGCTCCACTTCGTTTTTGAGGGGCGCTATAGCCCCTCCAATGTCTGGCTTTCACTTGTGACGTCATGTGGCAGCCAAGTCTATGGAGTTTTAATGTTTGCTTCATTAGTAGCAATTCCCCCCCCGTGACGCCAATGTTGTGGCAGCCAAGTCTATGGACGTCTTATTCATGCCCCCCTGTAACGGCCCTCACTTCGCTGCACGAGTGTGCTTTTTTTTCCAGTACCTCGACATACTAAGGTCTTCTGTCTGCCGTGTCTAGTCTTGCCGTCAGTTGGTTCCCAGGGGAGAACTTAGCTCCAGCTGCCTCTGGCAATAACCTGCCAACTACATTCTGAGTGCTGCTATCTTGTCGCCATTGCCAACCATGGGTGCTTCTTGTTCCCCATGGTATCTGAAAAGGGCCAGAGTTTGGGTAGGACTCTTTGTATCGGTTATACGTTATGTTCTAGCAGTCCAATTTCCTAGACATTTAAAGCACAACTTAGTTTTAGGTTTTTTTCTGCTTTCTTTCGTCTTGGTGATTTCCGTGATTTTTTTGGACAGGGGCCGGGGCATTTCGGGCAAGTGGCTAAATCTGTCTTTTTGATTTCAGATTGCCTAACTCACTGAAGGCCCTGTCACACCGTTCACAGTGGAATGAAGCTCTTTCTTCAGTGTGGACACATGTGGTGTCTGTCCAGGTGACTTAAACGACGTGTAAAGTTGTTTGTTCTCTGTCCTGGACAGGCAGATGTCTCCTCAGATGACCTAACTCTGTGAAGGCCCTCTCACATTGTTTACAGTGGAATGCGTCGAGTGTGGATGCGTTGGTGTGACCTAACTGACTGAAAGTCTTGCCACACTTGATTGCAGTGGCAGGGTCGTTCCCCGGTGTGTATTTCAGATGATGTGTCTTTACTTCTCCTGTTTGAGTTAAAGTCTTGGTAAACGGTCAATGGTTGTCGGACAATACGTTTCTGGCTGTTTACAGATGTTGTTATGGGCTGACAAGCTGTTGAGGTGACCTAAATATAATTTTCTGTTGACAAGGTTTGATCATAGGGGGAGCTGTGGGGAAATGGCCTGTGAGCAATAGTTCCAGGCAGAAAGTGAGCTACCAGGAACAGCTATAAAAGTACAGGAAGTGAGGTGGCCGAGGGTTACATTTTATGTATCAAAAAGAGAACATTGAGAGTTGAGACTAACGTCTCTTTTACAAGTGTGAACAAATAATGTTACACAGCTCTGCCAGTATAAATACAGGACAACAAATAACATTTGTAAGCACAGTACCCACTACCTGGAAGCTCAAGGAAAGAACAGGAACATCTAAGATGACCAATACAACTGATATAAAGACTAAATTTCATTTTTGAGAACATTTCTGAGGGTTTAGTTCTGAATCCCTCTGAGCTTTTGGACAAAGGGGAACGTACCTGCTGTGCCCTCTGAAGGTTAGGTAAGGAATATAGAATATATATTCTTTTCCTTTTTGAGCAATGCATTGCCTTTTTATTTTCTGACTTACTTGATTTTCGGAGAATAGAGGATCTACAAGTTTTGGATTACTTTTGGGATTACTTTGGGGGATACCTGACTCATTGGAGACATTGAAAGGAAATGTGTGACTGCTTTTGTTTTATACACCACACTGCATTCATGTCTCATAAGGTAGTGAAATGTGTGACTGCTTTTGTTTTATACACCAGACTGCATTCATGTCTCGTAAGGTAGTGGCAGTGAATCTGAAATGAATGAATGCCCCCCGTGATGCCATTCACACAAGTGTCATTTTTCTATAAACGCACATCTAGAGAGGACATGATTTTTTGACGGAGATTGGAAAGCATGTTTGTGTGACATTCAAGCGGCGAGCTCCGTGTCAAATAGCGTTAATGCTCTGACCGCAGGCAAAGCGTTTATCTGCTGTCGAAAGCAATGTGGTATACAGTGAGTTAAAGCTAAAGTTGGCTTTTTGTGCTGTTGTGATTGATCTCACATCAAGGCCAATAAAGAACCTCAATATAAAGCTGACAGTCAAGCCTCGAATCATCCTTTGATGTTAAATCCTCATTACTCTGTAGATGGGCCAACAGCAAAAATAAATAAATAACTGTAGCAGTGTAGCCTATTGGCACTGTACTGTATTGTTTCTTTTCTTGCCTGGTAAAGTCAGACAAAGCAAATTGCTGTGTGGATAATACCTTCATTTTTTGCTGCACTGGCCTGAAAGAGTTTTCCCCCAATATCTCACTCGTTCTTTTAAAGTGGCGGAGTGTAAATGGCTTGTTTATGGATCTGCTGGATAATAAAGAAATGTCAGGCAGCATGGTGGTCTGTGTGTGGCTTCATGTGCCTGTGCTGGCCACGCTCTGTTAGCCATCACATTATACAGCACACACAGGCACACTCTCTCTATCTCTCTCCTTCTCTTTTATATTTTGTCATTCCATTAGTTTTATTCCCCTCTTCTCTGGCTCACATTCTCCCTCACTGTCTCGGTTTATGTCTGTGTGACTGTGTCCCTCCCATATCGTTTGAAATGTTGTCTCCCGCAGCCTGCCCTAAGAAGTGTGTCTCCGGGTGTTCATCGCAGCTTGTAGATTGACTATTTTGGGCAAGTGAAGCCGTTCGTATGGCGAGATATAATTTAGGCCTCCTCTGTCCTCTGCAGCATGCAGCTTGTACAGCTGCTATGCTGTTCTAGAACTGCACTTTTCTCTGTCCTGTCCAACCTGCTTCATACGTGCTTATCTGTGTCAGTAATTCCTGTATGAGTGACTGCAGAGTTTCCTGTTACGACCCTAAGGGCATCTGTTCTACATGTTATTTTGACGTGCGTGCCATGTGAGAGTGTGTGAGATGGATGGGGAAGGGGAGAGGTAGTTCTGCAGCATTATGTATTACATAAAGAGGATCTCTGCTGCAAAGCAATATCCAAAGTTACTTTACTGGCAGTGAGTCGGCATCACACAGCTATCATTCTATCTCAGCCTTCCTTTACCTTCAACCTGAACCTCCTCTCTCGTGTTGCTCACCTCGTCTAATTATGTATTTTTTCTTCTCTTCTTTCTTCAACAAAAATTCTCGAAATTCCTTGAATTGACAGTCCTGTCTTACCATCTAAAAAAGTACGTTTTAGGCGGTGGGTGGTTCTAGGCCGGGGGATTATTTGAATCTGTGTATTCCTGGTCCATCGCACTTCGAACAGAGGTTAAAGTGTTGGAACGGCCCAGAAGAATACCAGATAGAGAGACACCATATGTATTTTACAGACGACTGATGAAGGATGCAGATGGCTGATTTGCAAAATAGATTTCGAATAATATTGTTCCAAAAATGCCAGATCACAAAATGAGAACTGAAAATGTATATTACAGAGAGCATTTTCTTTGAAAAACGAGTTCAAAAGTGAAAACCAAGAATTAATTTTCTTCACAAAAAGGGGCAATATGTTTTATAAACAGATGGGTGCCTCATGTATTCAGCAGCTTTATGAGGAAACGGGAACATGTTTTGCATTCTGATCATCTTATGGTTTAAGTTGTGCTGAGGCGAGGGACAACTCTGCCATCTTATACATACATACTGTACATACACAGACACTCAGATTCCTATAGAATTTGAGTGTCTGTGTATGTACAGTATGTATGTATGTATGTATGTACGTATAGTACATCGTCGTAGTAGTACATATAATATATGTACTACTACGACGATATACGGTATATTATACCGTACATACATATTACACATAGAATGAGTTCACATACTGTACTAATCGCCTGAAACCAGGTTACAAATAAGTAATGAATTATATGTACAGTATTCTATCAGCTCCATTTGGCCTCTCCACATTATCTGAGTAAGGACAATATTTGCCTACCATGGACTTTTGTAAATTGAAAGCGTGGGGATATAGATTCCAAGAGCAGTGTTGGATATCAATCCAATTTATTTCACCGGCCATACCAATTCGATCTAAAAGTCAAATGTATTGTTTATGCAACATTTTGTTTGCATTGGTCGATTCCTCTTCGTCCTATTTATTCACTGGACCGTGACATGATAACTCCCAGTGGTGGAAAAAGTACTACAAAATATTATATAATTACTGCAAATTCAAGTAAATATCCAGAATTCGAAATACTAGAGTAAAAGTACAAAAGCATTGGCTTCAAAATATAGTCCTACTTAAAGTACCAAGAGTAAAAGTACTCATTGTGCAGAATGTCGCATTTTAAGTAAGAAAAAGAAAAAAGAAAATAAATACCAGTCTTATAGCCTCGCGCAGCCAGCCTTTGCAATGCATATTGCCCCATGGCAGATTGAAGGTGCAGTGATATTATAGCATGGCTACGTACGGCTATACCAGTCTCACATGATCCATCATAACCCGCTCTGTCTCTGAGACACACTGTCCTTCTCCCCTTAGCGTCTCCAGTGCACTGGCACTCCTGAATGGATCTTCTGCAGTGTAGATCTCCAGTGCACTGGCACTGATGCTCCTGAATAACACCCTACCAACAATCATGTGAATCCCTTGACTCCTTCAAAACCGCTCTCAAACGGACGGCTGCAATTCGAAACATGGCCACCGTAAAAGTCTGAGTCCCCCCCCCCCCAACCTCTTTTCCCCTTACTGTGTTTCTTTCCCCTTTTTACGTGCTTATGTAATGATTTCCTGTTTTTCCTTTTTTTCCTAAATGTTCTGATGAATTGAAAATGGTGGACCCTATTGTAAACATGAAGTGTAAAATAGTAAAAAAAAAGGCAAAGAAATTTAGGGGTTTAGCGGTGACGAAAACAGTTTTCGTATTGAGCTGTGCTTTTGTTTGAAATGTACCCATTCAATCAATCAATTAATGATGGGCAGGTCACAAGGAAATGGGAAGATATTCTTTCAGGATGCACACCACCTGTGGTGGAAAGTAACTAAATACATTTACTTAAGTATAATTTTGAGGTACTTTTACTTTACTGGAATATTATAACTTTTCAGCAGCTGAAAATTTGGAACAAATGCCTGATATAAAAAGGGTTGAAAACCACTGCTCTACATCGTGCCCTGCATGTGCCTGTCCCAGTTGTGTCACAACAGGACATGGTGCTGTATTATAAAGTGGTCAGACCCTTGTAACAATGTGACATCCTCACATCCTCTGACAGCACAGAGGAGGAACTGAGTCAGCTTCTTCAAGTCCTCACAATTTATTTATTCCCTCTCTTGCCAATGTGTGACCAAGCGGGACCTTTGTCTTGGATTCAAATCATGTTGTTGTACAGGACAGTTTCAACAAAGATACCCTAAGAACACCAGTAAAGTACAGCACACACCCACGTTGCACAAATACAGATTAATATAATTTACAGCTCCATCAATGAATTAGAATATTGTATAAAAGTTGTCAGGTGTAAAGGAGCAACTTGGACACTCAGGCATGAAGGGAGCACGAGTTAAGTCTGTTGCTCTCCCCAGGTTGGCGGGGGGTGTGTAGAGCCCAGGATCACAGTAGATGATTGGCACAGGGGTGAAAAATGGGTTACAAAATCGTGGGATAAAAAATATATATATATATAAAAATAAAAAAGTTAATTTTCTTCCATAATATCATTAAATAAGTGAAACTTTCATATATTCTCAATTAATTGTGCATAAAGTGAAGTATTTACAATTTATGCATTTAGCAGACGCTCTTAATCGACAGCGACTTACATTAGGCAAGAACAAAAAAGCATGGCAATACATCACATACATAAATGATAAATGCGTATAGGCTAAGCTAAGAACGTAACAGTGGAATTAATTAATATTTAAACATTTTGTTTTAATCTTGATGATTATGGCTCAACAAATTAGAATATTTTACGAGACCACTAAAAAAATGATTTTTTTAAACGAGAAATATCGGCCATCTGTAAAGTATATAATGTATGCAGTTAATACTTGGTCTGGGCTACTTTTGAACAAACTATTTCATCAATGGGGCGTGGCATGGAGGTGATCAGCCTTTGTCACTATTGAGGTGTTATGGAAGCCCAGGTTTGCTTTGATAACAGCCGTAAATGCATTTATATTGTTGAGTCTCATGTACACCTTCCTCTTGACAATACAACCTAGATTCTCTGTGGGGTTCAGGTCAGGCTAGTTGACTGGTCAGTTAAGCACAGTAATATCATAATATTGGTGTACTGTGACCATGGTATTATTATATTGTGCTTAACTGACCAGCCAACTGGCCTGACCTGAACCCCACAGAGTATTGTCAAGATTAATATACTTTTCAGATGGTCGACATTTCTCTTTTTTTTTAGTGGTCACGCAAAATATTCTAATTTGTTGAGATAGGATTTTTAGATTTTCATGATCTGTATGCCATAATCATCAAGATTAAAACAAAAAGGTACACGGTGGTGGCACAGTCGGTAGTGCTGTCGCCTCACAGCTAGAAGGTCCTGGGTTCGATTCCCGCTGCTGCTGTGGGCGCTGGGGGCGTGTTCCCTCCTCTGTGTCATCAGTGCCCGTACCCGAGGCGGGGTTGGCGAAAGGGCCTTTCTGTGTGGAGTTTGCATGTTCTCCCCGTGTCCCCTAGGGTAGGTAGGTACCCTCACAAAAAACATGCTGTAATCCTGGTCTCTAAACTAACTCCCCCTGGCCAGCCGGGGCACCTGATGGAGGGGAAAGGAACTGGTCGGAATAACGTGTTCCTTCCACGCGCTACGTCTGGCCAGGGACACTCCCCCCTGTCAGGTGGACAGAAGCAGCTTCATGCATAGAAGGATGCATGAGGTCAGTCCGCTGCCCCCCCCAGTGTTGGCAGAGGAAGTGTAGCTCCCAGGGTTACATTAGATAATTGACACTGGGTGGGGAAAAATGGTTTGTAAAATCGTGGGATAAAAAATGATTAAAAAGAAGATTAAAACAAAAAAAGGTTTAAAATACTTTAAATTACATTTTTTGAATTATTTTACAGAAGAAAATGAAATTTTACACAATATTCTAATTCATTGAGATGGAGCTGTATATAATCCAGAATTCACTTATAGTACCTCCACTTAGGGTGTCAGTGGCTCAGGGCGAACCCGGGGCTCCCCCAGAGTTAATGTCCAAGTGTCCTTGAGCAAGACTCTGAACCTCTAATTGCTCCCGATGTGCAGCTTGGTACCTTGGTTTCCTCCGGCATGTGTGTGTGTGTGTGTGTGTGTGTGAATGGGTGAATATAATGCACAGTCTCTTTAAGCGCCTTGGATAAATGCACCATTTACCTCCAGTCTTCCAGATATTCTTTGGTTATACTGGTTATACTGTGTGTGTGTGTGTGTGTGTGTGTGTGTGTGTGTGTGTGTGTGTGTGTGTGTGTGAGAGAGACACACATGTGTGTGCGCGTACATACAGTAAATCCTTAATTTCCATCTTTTTGGGCTCAGAGTAGAGTTTCTTCCATAGCCGCAGGGACAGTACTGTTTTGTTATATTATATCACTTACGTCTTGATTGGGCCTGTATTGTATTTGTTGTGTCTGTGTCTGCAAGCCAACACGGCCTTCTGTTCTTCTGGTCTCTAGATTAATTTGTGGTGTCTCTATGTTTCACTATGGTACTGTGATAACTTCCTCTAACATTCGTTATGTCAGCCTGCCGACATCCCTGGTCTCTCTCTCCCTGTGTGTGTGTGTGTGTGTGTGTGTGTGTGTGTGTGTGTGTGTGTGTGTGTGTGTGTGTGTGTGTGTGTGTGTGTGTGTGTGTGTGTGTGTGTGTGTGTGTGTGTGTGTGTGCGTGTGCGTGTGCGTGCATGCGTGCGTGTGTGTGTGTGGTGTTTAGCCTTTGTGGTTTCTTGCTAAGCCCAGTGGGACCTATTAGCAGCCAGCTAGTGTTAGTAGTCAAGTCGACTGTCTCAACTGTTGGTCCATTGAGAAACATCACAACTAATGTGGAGCTACAGAGGGAAAGAGGCTGTACTGTGCACAATAATGTCCCTCTGTTTGTGACATGTGAATTGAGGGTAATGAGGGTAAAGGCAGGTTGAGGATGGAGGGCAGTAGACAGTGAGGCCATTGAAGAACTTTTGTGTGACACACATGACAAAATATCTATCTATAAATGCACCAAGTGTCTGTCTGTCTGTGTAATCCACGTAACTCGAGAACAGTTACCGTAGTTCTTTCCTGATTCTTCTAGACCTATCGGCAGTTGACACAGCATTTGACCCTATGCTGATCTAGGCATCGGCAGGGCGGCACTAAAGTGATTCTCCTCCTATACCTAACCGACCAGACCTATACCAGGTTTCTTGGAAAGGTTTGCTATCATCCCCCCTCCTAACTGGGATCCCACAGGGATCACAGGGATCTGTACTTGGTCCCCTCCTTTTCTCCCTGTACACTAAATCCCTTGGCACTATGATCTCTGCTCTCAATCTATCTTATCACTGCTATGCCGATGACACCGAACTGTTTCTATCCATCACTGCATGCCTGGCTGACATCTCACAGTGGATGTATTCTAACCATGCACCTCAAGCTGAACCCACACAAGACTGAGCTTCTCTTCTTCCCAGCTAAATCCTGCCTCATGTGGGAGCTAACTATTTCCGTAGACAACGCCTTGGTAACGTCTGTCCCAACAGCCAGGAACCTTGGTGTTGTCCTGGACAGTCGGCTCTCGTTCAAAGCACACATTAAAGCCGTCACTCAATCCTGTATACGGTTTACACTCTACAACATTTGACGAATCAGACCCTTCCTCACCCAAAAGTCAGCCCAGCTCCTTATCCAGACATCAGTCATGTCAAAACTTGACTATAGTAACTCCCTCTTTACTGGCCTACCGGCATGCGCACTTAAGCCTCTCCAATTGATCCAAAATGCCACAGCTCGCCTGGTTTTTAACCAGACAAAATTCTCACATGTCACTCCCCTTCTCCACTCCCTCCACTGGCTCCCGGTCGCTGCCCGCACAGAGTACAAAACTCTGATGTTGGCATTCAAAGCAACCAAAGCTATGGCACCGGCACCGCCATATCTTTCAAGTATGATCGCACGTAACAAACCCTCTCGAGCACTCAGATCAGCCGACTCAGGGAAGCTGGAAGTACCTTCGCTAAAAACGCCCAAAACTATGGAATGCACTTCCCATTACAATCAGAACTGCAGATTCACTCCCAATCTTCTGCCGCAGTCTGAAAACCCACCTCTTCAGACTCATAGCACTTGCCGTAGCACTTGCCCTGGCCTCGGCCTCCTACAGGCGTATGCACAGGCTCAACTTATGTAACTTAAATAGCACTTTATGTAGACATAGCACTCTATAGTGTATACACATATAGTTTCCTTAGATATTCCACGGTTCTTAACCTTACGTAGGATTCATGATGACTTTTTTATGTTTTGAATGTATTACCATGTTTTTTGTTCTTGCTTAATTACTGTAAATCGCTCTGGATTAAGAGCGTTTGCTAAATGCCTAAATTGTGTGTGTGTGTGTGTGTGTGTGTGTGTGTGTGTGTGTGTGTGTGTGTGTGTGTGTGTGTGTGTGTGTGTGTGTGTGTGTGTGTGTGTGTGTGTGTGTGTGTGTGTGTGTGTGTGTGTGTGTGTGTGTGTGTGTGTGTGTGTGTGTGTGAGCGTGTGTGTGAGCGTGAGTGAATGCGTTCCATATACAGTAGATTATTAGCCCATTAGCTGTGGTAGGGAGTAGAAAAGTGCCAGGAGCTGAATGGAGGCTTTTGTTAGCGAGTTTAAATAAAGAGCTCTAACTTTAAAATAACCTCACTAATGAGATGCCGCCTTTTTTAATAAGGTCACAAATTGGCCATCATTCTAGTTTATGACGGTAGCTATTTTGATGTGTGTGTGTGTGTGTGTGTGTGTGTGCGTGCGTGCGTGCGTGCGTGTGTCGCTGCTCGTTCTAAAATAAAAGATAAAAAGTGAAAGTCACCCCAACCCAAAGACGTTCCACATTGGCTCATTTCCAGAGTTCGTCCCATTTGGTTTTGGAACACGACCAAATCTAATCTGGCTTCAATCTTAATGCCTCTAGATTGAACACAGATATACACAGTAAAAGTATGAGTGTTCAAGAGTGTACAAATGTAACCACATGGACCATGGGTACTTTTAGTTACATCTAAATAACCATTTAGAATTTTGTGTGCCATATGTCCTTCTCATACCAGTGGTTCTCTTTATCTTTATCTCTTGAGAGTGTAAAATGCTCTTAAGAGCATTTCACTCTCTCAAGAGTAGAATTATTGTTAACCATCTGCATTACTTAATTTACAAGAAGGCTTCTATACAATTGGAGAATGTAGAAGAATTGTTAATTTGATCGTTTGCCAGTTATCACAGCATGGAATTGTGGGCGAAATGATAAATCCCTATATCCAACACTAACAAAATATTCTACGTTTTGGGTCTGAGAGACTACATCTCATCAAATGCCAAATGGTGGTCCGTGGCTCAGTTCCCGGGAATAAACAATGGTATGAAACGGGTTGAAAACCCTTGTTGTATCGGACTACTCTGCCTCTGCTGAGCCAGGTGACTGCTGTATGCTTCCACCTCCCCAGTCACTTTAGGACCTGCTGAGATGAGCGTGACATTTTAATAAGCACACATCACAGTGTGTTTAAGTTCCTCTTGCTGTTGCCGCTAGCCTAGTAGGCTACTCATTATCTGTGGTAATGTGATATCATCATCACTGACCCTGTCCTTGTATGGCCAAAACTGTGACTTCAGGAAATGGCAAAAACAATGTGTGTTCGTTCCTATATGGATTTAGTTACAAGCTCTTCGCTCTCATACTTTTCATTATAGTGTAATATTTATAAACCCCACAGGCAGACTTGAGCATGCTTTTTCTTCTAAAACAGCAAATAGCAGATCTACAAGCTTGTAGATTCCAAACATTGCAGACTACTGTATACAGTACACTACACTACAGTAATCCCTCATCTCTTTCCTGTCGATACCCACCAACACTATATTTTAATTGCTTTGTCTTTTAGCTCTCTCTCTCTTCCTTCTCTATTAATTTGCCTCTTTTCCACCCATCCCCCCCTCTTGCTTTCCCTCTACTCATCGCTTCCTCCTCCAGAGCGATGATTGTATGTTTCCCTATAATTTAAATTTAAGAACGCAGTGCACATACAGTACATACACACGGACATGTAGAAACAGATGGACACACGCACATGCACGCGCACACACACACACACACACACACACACACACACACACACACACACACACACACACACACACACACACACACACACACACACACACACACACATCTTTCCAATAGTAGGTTGGAGTATGTGTATATATGTACATGTCTATGTGTAACAAATGTGTGTGCATGTGTTTGTGTGCATGTGTGTGTGTGCGTGCGTGCGTGTGTGCACGCACACGCTCAGACACATGTATGTACTGTATGGAACAACTGTTGTAAAAGTAAAAGTCAGCAATCCAAAATGTACTTGAGTAAAAGTACTAAAGTATTGGAATCCAAATGTACTTAAAGTACCAGAAGGAAAAGTACTCATTATGCAGAATGTCACATTTAAAGTTTTCAAATGTATGCACGTGACATCATCATCATACCCAGAAGTTATGACTTATGACTCGACTTTCTGGCCTCGACAGCCCATACATCCGAACAGAAAAGTCCTATATCTGATCGCATTAAACGACATAAAACAATGTTAAACAAACTCTGCCACCCACTTTGCATGCGCATACAGTACCTTTAGAAGCTCACGGTGTGTCTATTTTCAAATGGCTGAAATGTAATGGGCTGAAGTGGTTAAGTGGATTAAAAAAAAGATATTGTATGTGTGCGTGTGTGTGTGTGTGTGTGTGTGTGTGTGTGTGTGTGTGTGTGTGTGTGTGTGTGTGTGTGTGTGTGTGTGTGTGTGTGTGTGTGTGTGTGTGTGTGTGTATGTGTGCGTGTGTGTGTGTGTGTGTGTGTGTGTGTGTGTGTGCGTGCTGATGCGCACACACTCTCAGCGGTGTGTTAAAGGTGGGGACCAGAGTGATATTCAGACACACAGCTCTCTGACTTCACCATATGGAGCCCATTACAGTCATTTATGAATGTCCTACATAACGGCTGCTGGCTGCACGCACGCACGCACGTACGTACGTATACGCACGTACGCACGCACGCACACACACACACACACGGACACACACAGCACATCCGATAGCACAGCGAGTGTGCATGTGAACATATGTTGCGCAATCATCATCATCATTTTTCAACCACGGTCGAGATCATGGATTTCACAATGCCACGCCAGACTTCTCGGTCCTTCATTGCCACCCCCAGTTCCTGCTTAGGCCTACGCAATAAAGATGAAACTATATATACCCCTGCAGTCTGCTCAAACGTGTGTGTGTGTGTGTGTGTGTGTGTGTGTGTTTGTTTGTTCATGTATGATGTGATCCAGATGAAAGCATCAACAGCCTCCATAAACTCAGGATGGCCCATCATCTATGTGTGTGTGTGTGTGTGTGTGTGTGTGTGTGTGTGTGTGTGTGTGTGTGTGTTTGTGTGCGTGCATGTTGCAAAGGCCTGTCAGTGAGAGCGAGTCCACATGTCTGCGTTTCGTCCCAAGCCTCAGTGTGTCAGTTATCTTCTCTTATCTCTCTCTCTCTCGCTCTCTCTCTCTCCATCTTTACATGCTGTCTCTCATTCTTATCTCGCTCTCTATCACAATTATTACATAATTGTCTAATTGCAATTGAATTATTTTGTCATAATCGTCATAATTGTTTCCATGTTGAACATTTTGTCACTTTGTGGCGCGTTGTAAGCATGTAGATCTGCTATTTCACCTTTTTTATATAAAAATAATGAATTTGTCAGCGATTTCTTTGTATATTTCAGTTATTTGTCATATCTGCCCTGTGCATTTTTTGATTACCAGGCAAACAGAAATGTATTCTTCATTCATAATGTTCCAATGTCCAATGCCAAAAACACAATTAAATCGTTAATCGCAACCATTTGCAGTGCTTGACATTAAAGGCTTGTCCTGTTGTCGGGGACAAGCAATACATCTTTCCAGACAAGTGCAATTTTACTTGTCCGTTGGACAATTTACTCTTGGTTTCACGTTTTCTGTGACGTTCCTAGCAGTCAACAGTATTCTCTGGCATTATTGTCTGGCTTTCCTAATAATCACCGTTCCAATCCTACTATAAATGCGCCACGTCTCTGTCTGCGTGCGTGTGTGTTTGTGTGTGTACGGTTGTAATGCACGTAACTCGAGAACCGTTTAGCCCCACCGACTTCAAATTTGATACACACTTTCCACACCCCCGCAGGGAGTGCAGTGCCCGGTCTAGTCGGTAGGACCCACGTTTTTCCAGAACCCTCACAAAAGGCTCCGGTCAGTCTCTGCCAGTGGGCCTAATGAGCCAAAGTCCCCTTACCTGTTCAATTTACAGCCTCTGCCTCAGCCAATTGATTGCCATGGCAACCCCACACCTGCAAATTGATTACTTAGCCACTCCACTTTTCACAGTCAGTTTGCACTCTTCAGACACAGGCAGACCAGCATATACAGAGACCTCCATGTGGGACACAGACAGATAGTTAAAGATGGAGTGCCGTGATTTTCTTCCCCCTTTAAACATAATCATCAGGCATTATGTTTATACTAGGAGGTAGATTTCTTTCAAAAAAAGTGTACAGAAAGTGTTAAAATTATGTTTTTATGTAGCCACACCCACCAGTTCATTAAGTATACATGGTTTTCACCTTAGCACCGCCCACCTGAACTTAAGCCTCGCCCACAGCTGTTGTTATATGATAATGTAGGAGCGGTTAGGTCTTATGATGTCAGTAAAATGGTGTTATTTTGGATTGGCCTTTTGACTCAAAGGTTTTCAGCTTTCAGGAATAATCCAAAAATACACAGGGAAGACATATTTGAATTTTATAACCACACCCGTGGGGTCTATTAGAGTATAATGTTAACTCCATAGACACATGCAAAACAGAAAAAGTACAAAAATCACGGCACATCTTTAAAACGGGTGCTATGACAAGTTATTGTATAACGGGTATTATTAGGTTCCCAAGTTGCATCGTTCTGAAGTAGGCCGATGGATGACGGGCACGTACAGGTATATTATTAAGCCCTAGAATGTCTGTGATCTTACATATATTCCAAATACACAGCCATAGATTGGTCCTATCTGTGTTACTGTTAGCAGACTGACCACGTTGGCATTTAAACTTGTAGCACTGTGTGTGTGTACTCACCCAGTAATACTGTACATCTCTAAAACTCTAGTTTCATATCCATTCGGGCAGAAAATGTGTGTTATAATAAGTAAAATATTGTCGCTTTTCCACAAGGAAAAGCTGGATTGAAAATATGAAAACTTCCTTTAGGGGAACAGTCGATGTTTGGGAAGCACAAGCGTATGGGGCACACAATAATTGACAGGTGTGTTGCGATTGGTGTGGGGTAAGTGATCACACCACCTATTTTGTGTGCCCCATATAATACATTTGTGCTTCCTAAAGGAAGTTTTGATATGTTCAGTCCTGCACTCATTCCGGACCCCTCACCAGAGAGAATGTCGTCCGTGTGCAGCTTGTGGAGATTTAGACTAAATACACGTTTTCTGTGAGAACTTTCAAATTAATATGAAACTAGTCCCCGAAACGACTCAAAGTCTTAATTAATTATTGGGTGAGTGCACACACAGTGCTACAAGTTTATTTTTTACTTTTTTTTTTTTTTTTTTATATTCATAGTGCAGACATGAGACATGACAAACATGATATACATTTACAATGCACCTCTTTTTCCTCCTTTTTATTTGCTGCCAAACAGACAGAACCCACAGTTCAACAGTATAGTGTTCAACAGTGAAATGAGACTATAAAAGAAAAGAACAACATACAAAATAATCAAATCAGTGCTACAAGTTTAAATGCTGACAAGCTCAATCTGCATGCTAACCGTGCGTGGATAGGACCGATCTATGGCTGTATATTTGGAATACATGAAATGTATGTAAGATCACAGACATTCGGGATATTAACTTGTAAACTGAGAATATTCATTTAATATTCAAACATGTATTCACTAAAACCAACTTACAGTTAGTTGATTTAAGATGTATGTGTGAGTGTGCTCGTGCTCTGGACAAGTGAATGGGAAATGTACAAGTGCCTCAAAACGTTAATCTCAAACCCTGATTGTGTGACAATTAATCGTCTCTCTCTCTTCTCTCTCTCTCACCTCCCTCGCCTCTCTCTCACCTTTGCTTTGTTGTCTCCACCAGGCATGGGGAGAGAGTATGTTTTGCACACCGTCCGTCTGTCCGTCCGTGTGTTTGTTTGTGTGTGTGTCCGTCCGTGTGTCTGTCCGTCTATGGACAGCTAATCTCCGGCTCCGTCATGTGATCAAGACGGGTTTGTTTGATTTCTCATAATCCATCCTAATTGGCTACGATTGGCTTCTAAAGGTTTCAGGAGTAGCCCGCTTTGTACCCGTTTAGTACAAATAGCCTACAACATTGTTGGATGCTAGATGTACAAAGGGTAAGTGTGATAGCCGCCCCAATGCATTTCCAATGGAAGTCACATGGTTTGACACAACATTTTTGTTGTACGGCTTTCGGCTGTGTTTCGACTGCCCCCTCATACAACAAAAATGTTGTGTCAGACTCAAACCATGTGACTCCCATTGGAAATGAAATACTTGCATGCAAGTCTCATGCATCAGCTATACAACATTCTGTTGTGACCGTGTGAGTGAAGCCTTAGAAGTACAATTCCCACAATAAAGCACACCCCTAAAACACAACACAACACAACCTCCTCTCCTCTCTCCCTTCATGTGGGAAACTCGAAGGACCAGTCAGACCAGTAATAATTCACCTTTAGCAAAGCCCCGCCCTCTCCCACTTAGACACTCCCACTTGGACACTTCCAGCCAGGCTCATTCATTCCAATGTAAATATCATGGATTTTACACATTAAATACAGGTTCATTTTTGGAACCAGACCTTCAAAATCTCTTCCAAATCCGCCAACAAGGCCTGCCATATGCAGTGGGAAAAATATGTGTGCGACATTTCTTTTTTTAAAACGATGATTCATTGATTTATCATATAGGGAAACTATTTGTGAAGTTTGTCTAACCCATGTTATGCTTAGCTGTGATTTGACCATAGCAGTTTGGGGAGATGCTTAGCTATATCAATTGTAGCTGATCAAGCATTTTGTATTCACATTTACTTCCTCATCTGCACTAAACTGTTAATGTCTTTTTATGTGTGCTGCTGAGTATTTATGTTGCCAAAGTGCAAATTTGTGAAACGTTTATCACTGAGAATGTTGTTTTGTCTGTATCCTCTTGGTGCTTGTGACTGTGAAACTGAATGCTTGCTGCTCAGTTGTGCTTCACTTCCTACATCTTTGTTGCCAAGATCTTCCATGCCAAGCTCTCTCTTTGTGTGTGTGTGTGTGTGTGTGTGTGTGTGTGTGTGTGTGTGTGTGTGTGTGTGTGTGTGTGTGTGTGTGTGTGTGTGTGTGTGTGTGTGTGTGTGTGTGCGTGCGTGGGTGTAGAGGTGTATGGCTGAGCTCGGTATGTGCTTGTGTTTGGATGCATGTGAAAGTGAGGGTGTGGTGTGATATTTCCTCTGTGTCATCACTATTCTGTGGAACAGAAATCCTGGAACACACACACACACACACACACACACACACACACACACACACACCTGTATACCACAATGATAAAGCAGATCATAACCTGTAAAACAAACAAAATAAAAACATGTAGGCTTTCTCTTTTCATCCCTCTCAGCTTTCCACTTAATACAATAACAATAGTATAATAATAAAAGTACAAAGGGACAACACAGCCTGTGTTCTCCATGTCTACTGGACTACCATATTAGTATTTATATCATCATATATCATTCACCACTGATTTTGTATGTCCGTGGCAGTAGTTGCCGTTGGATAGTTTGAGGAAAATGTCCATCACAAACCTGCATGTTAGTTATTAGGACTGCATGAATTCTGATGATGGAGGCAGCTCATCCTTTATGGATTGTAGCCTATAGGTAAGAATAGATTTGAGCCTGTCTATTTGATAGGGATGGTATTTAAGAAGCACCCAGCAGGAACTGCATTATCCCACCTTCTGCTGCCTGCTTGTGTGAGCGCTGATTAAACCTACAATGTTGTAACATGTTTTTGTGCTGAATAACATGCAGACTTGTCTGTCGTCATTGCTTTGGGTGCCTTATATGTATTTATACTCCGATATCCACTCCACTGTACTTTACCGATGGGATTGTTCAATCCCCAAATATACATAATAATATGCCATTTATTTACCTCTGTACCTCGTCTCTCACGATATGAGTTGAGATGCCTTTGATGATGACATCTTGATGAAGGTACATTTTGGATATATCTTGCAGCCTTACCAGGCGTATGATCTGCCAGCATCACCTTTTTCCACACATTTCTCCACCATATTCTCTTCACTTGAGATTGCATGGCTGATTGATTGGCTGTCAGAAAGAATGATGGTGGCCACTACAGTATGTCCAAGGTAACGCACTCAGGCGACACCTGAAAGCAACAAAATCAGCATTTCTTGCAGGACATGTGAGGGGTGGGGGAGAGGTGGGAAAAGAGAGATAGAGAGAGAGAGAAAGAGAAAGACAGCTCTCTATATGTTCATCCATCATCATGTTAGTAACTAGTACAGCTCCCCCGGGACTCATAGTTGACCCCATTCAAAGCCTCTGTCGTTAAAACGGTATTGTAGTCAGCTAGGATTGATGTCGAAACCAGACCTTACATGACCTAGCTCTTATTGGCTCACTGTGAGGCACATAAGAACTGACCTTACAAATGGACGGCTGAAATGGCATCGCATAATGACCCTTATCTCTGGAAAAGAGGAGTACTGTCTTTTTCTTCTTTTATTCTACTGACTCGCTCACAATGACAAGTAGCCTACTACAGTGATGGAATGACAACCCGACATGAGACAAGTCAATGCCTCAGGTAAGTACAATGTCTATTGACAACATGGACATACTGTAGGCTTACAGTACAGGACTCACATTATAACAATAGAGCATTGCATAACATACAGACTTTAGAAAACAGTTAAAATGGGTGACAATGTTATCACGAGAAAATATGTAATTACCTACCTGGGTTCCATCTTAAAGAGGCAGTGATGCAATGGCAACTAATGTACCGGTAATCACAAAAGAACACGATTTCAGTCAGTAAGAAGTGAAGACACTTAACAAGAGCACTCATTCAAGGTTTCTTTGACTATGCGTGCACCTCATGGTACCATAATACCTCAAAGGCCCTAAAAACAAGGGTCAAGACATCCCAGAACAACGGTCAGGCTACTGCTTGGCCTTACTCCTATACAACTTACCTTACCCGAGCTCATTTTGATAATAAATAAATCTGACATTACTAACCGTAAGCCTAACCATAACCACACATGGAAGCCACTGGTGAGTCTTAACAGGCCACGTAGGTCAGACTATTGTTATGTGATGTCAGACGAAGCCCCGGGATGGTTTAAAATCGCGGGGGTCCGCGGATCGCCGGGTCCAACGGGGGTCCCCGCGGAGGCACGGAGGTCCCCGCGGAGGCACGGAGGTCGGCGTGGGGGTCATGGGGGTCCGCTGTAGGCTGTGTGGGGGTCTGCTGTAGGCTGTGTGGGGGTCTGCTGTAGGCTGTGTGGGGGTCCGCTGTAGGCTGTGTGGGGGTCCGCTGTAGGCTGCGTGGGGGTCCGCTGTAGGCTGTGTGGGGGGCTGCTGTAGGCTGTGTGTGTGGGGGTCCGCTGTAGGCTGTGTGGGGGTCCGCTGTAGGCTGTGTGGGGGTCTGCTGTAGGCTGTGTGTGTGGGGGTCCGCTGTAGGCTGTGTGGGGGTCTGCTGTAGGCTGTGTGGGGGTCCGCTGTAGGCTGTGTGGGGGTCCGCTGTAGGCTGTGTGGGGGTCTGCTGTAGGCTGTGTGTGTGGGGGTCCGCTGTAGGCTGTGTGGGGGTCTGCTGTAGGCTGTGTGGGGGTCCGCTGTAGGCTGTGTGGGGGTCCGCTGTAGGCTGCGTGGGGGTCCGAATGTGTTACCTCATTCCGTGCCACCTGCTTGACACCAAAGTGTAGAGGTTGTGCCATTTATGGCCATTGTGACAAATACAAGACAATTCAAATCCGTTTAGATCAATTAGATTACATTTTATAAAATATTTACATTTCATAGCACAATTCTGGAGATATAAGGCAGCCACTGTAGGTAATTAACTGATACTTGATCAGTTCTTGTTTTATAATACCGGTAGGCTAATTTGTTATTTAAATTTACCATTTTATGAGGGCCCACTTGCAAGATCCTAACCCAGTGTGCCCTGGCCCACAGGTTGGGAATTCCTGGGCCACCACAGTCAGGTTTTCAAAGTGCATGGGAGGTAGGTAATACAATTAAGAGGAAAAATTAAAATAACACAAAATACAATAACAAAATATAAAACACTTTTTAAAATGTTTTTCCAATTATCTAGGCTTATATTTTTTTCCCTCAGAGGAAAAGTTTTTTATTTTAATTGTCTACCGGTAATTTTTTTGATCCACCTACGTGTCTTTATGTGTCTGTTTAGCCCGCTTGGCTACTTCTGAATTTTGAGTAGCCTAGCCTATACTCACCAACCATAGACTGTAAAAATATATAATAATAATAATAATAATAATAATAATAATAATAATACAAATAAATAAAATAATAATAATACCGATAATAATAATAATAATAAAAACAGCCTATATGCATATAATATTTGCGCCATGTCTTCTGAGTATTACGGTAGTAGGTGGGGGCAGCTGAAACGTGGCTAGCTGGCTGCGTGTTTGTGCGTGTGTGCATGTGTGTGTCAGTGTGTGGGTGTCGCGCGCACGCGTGCATGTGTGTGTGTGCGTTCTGTCTGGCTCCCCCAGTCCTGCCCACAGAACGAGAACGGTCGGCTTCCAGTCTCTCAGTAGCACAGCACAGCGCCAGTCGGGCTGCACACACATAATCTGCGCTGTCTCTGCAACAACTCTGCAAGCAAAACAAACGCTCCGTGCTGTGCGTTTTAGCAGCGGCCAGTGGATTACCGTGCCTTCAGCTCAGATGTGCGTTGATGTGAAACAAAGCCAACTAATAACACCCCGGGCTGCTCATCTCATCTCATCTCATCTCGCCTGAAGGTCAGCAGCGGAGCGGCGGTGGGATTGAGAGACAGCTATAGGGACAGCTACAGGGGAGGGACTGGACTGGAGGCGCCGCACCGAACCGGGACCCCGGCCAAACAAACAGCGGCACCGCCCGCCGGCAGTGACAGACGAACGGACGGACGGACGGACGGACAGGCTCGTCATCCAGGTGAATGTTGTGAATGATGGACCTATAGCCTTTTGTATTAATTCTCTTCATAGATGTATTTTTATCAAGTCTGACATTTACTTTTGTACCCTTTTCATATTAAGGTCCATTATTTTATTCTTCTGCATTTGAGCCACGATGAGATTTAGCCTCTCAGACCCAAGACTTTTGTTTTGTTATTGTTGGATAAGAATTTGACCACAATTCCATGCTGTATTGATGTTGGTACCATAGGAGAGATAACAGGCAAACGTTGATCAAAATAACAATTCTACATTCTTGTGCAGACTTATTGTAAATTAAGTATATAGGCTAATGCAGATGTTTTAACAATAATTTACCTCTTGAGAGCGTAAAATGAAACAATTCGACCCTTTATTTGGTTTAATTTTACAGAGTTAAAGATCTATAAGTTAACAGTCCATTTGGCTAACCCATCATCATCAACTAATTTAGCTAGGGACCACAGAACCCCCTCAAAGACATGGTGGTCCACTCCCCGGACCATGTAAGAACCACTGCTTTAGTATTTATGAAAGTCTACAAATCAGATTCTATAAAATGCATCTAGTCTTGATCCAAGGCTATGATGGACTGTAGCCTTATGTATGCCACTGTGCTTGCGGTCTTCTATTAAGTCCCTTAGTTGCCTGCCATGCTGATCTGCTATTTACTGCACAAACAACTCCGGCATGCAATTCACGTCACATATAAATGAGGCTATACGAATGCTGTGTGCCGCATTACAGTTTATTTTAGGTAGAAATAATTATCAAGTTCAATTGTTTAAATTAATTGATTTTTTTCCGTCTGCGGTGTCAGGGTTAGGGTTAGGGTTAGTGGTCACAATTCTAAATGTAAGTCTAAACTCAATTATAAGAACAGAACAGTGTGTGTCAGTCATAGTATATGTTGGACTTAATTGTGTGTGCAAGTGAAGTGTACCCTGTTGTGTGTGTGTGTGTGTGTGTGTGTGTGTGTGTGTGTGTGTGTGTGTGTGTGTGTGTGTGTGTGTGTGTGTGTGTGTGTGTGTGTGTGTCTGTGATAGACTAGAGTTCACATTGATTAATTGATTGAATATACTTTATTATGAGTTTGCAGAAAAAAGCACAGGAAAGTACAGTTCAATACAATATCTGCTAAGAGGATTTAAACCCCAAGAAATCCTATGGCTTGTTTCCATTGGGGTCCTTCGTACTTCATATTCCTTCATATTAAATTAATCAGAACATACATAGACTATAGGCCTATTCTGTAGGCTCACATTTATTTCATATTTAGCTAAAATAAAAGGGAAGAGAAAGGAAAAATATGTGTGGTGAAGAAGGTGTTTATGTGAATATGTGTGCAAGAGAATGATACAGAGGGACAGCTATAGTCTATAAATCCAGTCCCTCCGTATTTGCACTTTCCCTCAAGACCACTCTGTCTTTATTTGTGTTATTGTTGTGATATCCTTATTCCTTAATAGGGACAGTTTAAGTTTAGACGGTGCAATCTCCCCATTTATGTCTGGGAGAAAATTGCCTGTAAATCATCCTCCCTGGGCAATTAATTAAAATCATTGTTTTGGTTTTTCACCGGCAGATAAACGAGGCAGTTGTACCCATGTTAATGAAATGCTGTCCACTCTTATCTGCACCGGCCATAAAGTGCTCCCGGTAATAAAAGAGTGGAGCTTGATAAGACGTAGCATGGCATGGGAGGAAAGAGAGAGGAAGCTTGTGTTATGTATGTGCTGGTGTCATCCGCATTCCAGCAAATGATAAAAGAAAGATTGATAACCTGGGTGGGAAAAAGAATGAAAGAGGGAAGAGAATTTTTTTTTGTTCCACTTGGTTTTGTGTTATTCTCATTTGATTACTTTTTTTGGCTTAGACACTTGCACTCATCCCACACATACAGTGCACGCACACACGCAAAACAAAACGTTCATGTGTACTTTATTACTTGTGTGTGCCTTGTGTGTATATTTGAAACAGACAGTGTAACTTGTAGTCTAAATGAACTGTCACATTCAGTTACTTTGATAATGGCCATGTCTTTCTATAGGCTACTCGGTGCACGCACGCACACACGCACACACAGTGACTGGGTGTGTGTGCAGCTCTCCCGTGAGTAGAGAGAGAGGTAACTAATATATGTCATGAATGATGTAGGATACAGGCTTGCCATTTGTATTCTACACGCGGGCGACGGGCGTGCACACACATGCATTTTGTTCATGCATATTCATGTCTCCGTTACTGCCATATATATATACCCCCTATATGTGTGTGAATGTCAGACGGGTTCAAGGCTGAGAGCGTGGATGTGTTTGCTCCTCCTGGTTCAAGGCTGAGAGCGTGGATGTGTTTGATGGTTCAAGGCTGAGAGCGTGGATTTGTTTTCTCCTCCTGGTTCAGGCTGAGAGCGTGGATGTGTTTTCTCCTCCTGGTTCAGGCTGAGAGCGTGGATGTGTTTTCTCCTCCTGGTTCAGGCTGAGAGCGTGGATGTGTTTTCTCCTCCTGGTTCAAGGCTGAGAGCGTGGATGTGTTTTCTCCTCCTTGTTCAAGGCTGAGAGCGTGGATGTGTTTTCTCCTCCTGGTTCAAGGCTGAACGGGGAAGAGACGTAGATGAGGAGGAGGGGAACGGTGAAATGGGGAGAGATGTTGACAAGAAGGAGAAGAACTATGGGGAGCATGAGGGAGATAAGAGGTGTAATTTGTTTGGGGGCGAAAAGGGAAAATGTTTGAAAGCGGTCGCCTATAATGACATTCCCAAAATTGGGATGCCACGTTGAAAGTGATTAACACATTAATGGTTTCATACAAAAAAACGCTTATAACACGTGTGACATGTGGATGGACTCTCGGACGGGCATCGATTACGATGAAATCAGATGAATCTGCAAAAATAATACAGAGTCTGGGACAATTATTAAACAACCGAATTTGAGGTGTGAAGGTGTTAATGTGTAGACTAGGGGGGGTGGTAATTGCCATCCCATGATGGCCCAAATGACACCCCTGAGAGATGTTGATGAGAAGAAGAGGAGGAGAATTACTGTATATGGAACAGGAGACAGATGTTGATGATGAGGAGGAGGAGGAGAACTAGGGAACAGGAGACAGATGTTGATGATGAGGACAAGAGGAGTGGGGCAATGCGAAGGCAAGTTGGGGGAGCCAGTGAATGTGGAAAGATGTTGATGAGAAGAAGAGGAACGAGGAAACGGGGAAAGATCAGGGGCGTCATTTGGTGCGTCTGCAGGGGATTACAATTGGCACCCCGTATAGAGCACCCAACGTCTGACGGAATGTCTTTTTGGACCACAATGCTTATATGAGACTATTAAGATGACCCTACTCACCATAGAGAAATTACTTCCGCAAACCAGGCGATGAGCGAGTGACGTCAGGACTTTGGTACTCTATAGTCTTCACATTTAACCTCAAATTCAGTTATTTTGTGCATATTGACCACGACTCGGATGTTTAATTGTATGCAACCATTCATTTATTAACCACATTTGGGAATTAGCACAATTTTGGGAATGTCATTCTAGGCAGACGTGTTGAGAGCTTGTAGATCAACAATTTTAGTTATTTTAGAAATGGGGCTTAAGTGGTGGTAACCTATTGTTTTTGCCACGCCTATTTCTTTTGAAATTCTGAAATTACGCCTCTGGGAATGATGTTGAAGAGAAGGAGAGGAACGCGTTACGGGGAGAGGTCCTGATGAGGTTATGAAGGGGCAAGAGATGATAACGTGGAGGAGAGGAACGGAGACATAATGTTGACTGGCTTCGACAGCAACCGCTCTACCGGTTCCTCCACACTGAATAAGTCTTCACTTTAGATGGTTTCAACCACAGATATTATATTACACTACTAAACGGTCTATTGTTGCTAGGAAATTGTGTGAAGAAGACCCATGTCAACATCCTGTCCAATACATGATTTCTAAAAACAGCCAGCAGCACAAACATAAGCACTTTTTCCTCCACAAAAAATGTGTCTGTATGGACAGTATGGTCCACCTAGCACGCAGTACTCTGCAAGTGTACCACCAGTGAAAGTATGTATTTGTACATGTTAGTTACTGTAGGTCAGGTCACCGAGCACCCGACTCCCGAGGGAGTGCGGACCTGTGCATGAAGTCAGACAGATATGCAGCTGTCCAGAAGCGGTGGTCTGACCCATGTATATAGACTAGTGGAGGATGAAGATTTACGATGCTGTCGGGACATAACTCGGACCCCACTGAGTCGGCTGAATCAGACTTTGCCACGGCGACTCTCTCCCCCGAGCTCTCGTTCGGCGGTTCCTCTCGTGGCTCAAGTCTGCTTAGTTATAGTTATTACAATCATAAGCGTCATTTTGCACGGTGGCGCTAGCGATAGAGCTGTTGCCTCACAGCTAGAAGGTCCTGGGTTCGATTCCAGCTGGGGTCATATTTTCTCTCCTCCACGTCATCAGTGCCCATACCCAATAGGCGGGGTTGGCGAAAGGGCCTTTCTGTGTGGAGTTTGCATGTTGTGTCCCCTAGGGGAGGTACCCTAGTAAATAACATGCAGGAGTCGCGGTCTCTATACTGCCTCCCCCTGGGCAGCCTGGGCACTTGATGGAGGGGAAAGGAACTGGTTGGAATAACGTGTTCCTTCAGGTACTATGTGGGTGTGGAAAAGAGATCCTTTGGTTGTCCAGCCTGTAAATAAGATAAGAGACACCCAACAGCTGTGCTGTTGTGAAACAAGCTTCTGAATGTTCTGAAACCCTTTACTTGTACTTTCTGTTGTACAAGTACAACAAAAAGTTGTACTTTCTTCTCATTTCTTGTCATTCTTGTATTTCTGGGAACTATGCACAAAAATAACTTTCAACCACTTTTTTACTTGTAAAATTGTGATGTGACAAAGTAGGAAACCGGGGAAACTCACCCCTGTTAGGTGAAAAGAAGTGGCTTGGACTCCTAATGCAGTGAAGGAAGCATGAGGTCAGTCCGTTGCTCTCCCCAGGTTGGCAGAGCGATTACATTAGACAATTGACACTGGATGAAAAAAAGTTCCAAAAACGTTTTAAAAAGTGCAAGATGCCGTTGCCATGTTTTCACACGACAACAAAATGGCGAAAGGTGTATGAGAAACAAAGAAATGACTCAACACGAATGACAGGGCAAGTTCTCAGTGAATAAATCACAGCCAACCAGAAACCCCCTAACTGTACAGAAATAGGCAAGTTTTGCTGTACGTGAAAACCATAATTGTAAATTTGAAGAGTTATGTTTCAATCTGGGCTGTGCCCAAACCCGTCGTAATGCAAAATAGTATTATTAGTATTATTACAAACAGTGCTGTTTTAGTAACAAGCGAGTGACAGAACTGCTTAGCCAGCCAGATGGTGTTGTGACTGAATTGAGAGCTTTATGACATTGCGTGTGTGTGTGTGTGTGTGTGTGTGGTGGGGGTGAGGGGGCATCTCCACACTATTATTATTCTAGCTTATTACAGCTCATGACCTGTTTTTAACAGACAGACAAAGTGACAATTAGGCTTTAGACAGAGCCCTGTCTGTGTTATTATGTTTGTAACACTTTTTGCAAGAGTAAACATAAGTGCATTCACTCACACACACACACACACACACACACACACACACACACACACACACACACACACACACACACACACACACACACACACAGATTGCAACAAGCACGCACATGGCACCGCCTTCTGCAGTGCATGATCGATAGTGTCTGCCTAAAAGATAAGCAGAGTAAATCAGGTGAAGAGTGAAGTAGATGATTTGCGTGGATGTGTAGTCAACAGTGGTGGAAGTGTAGGCCTACTGCAAAATGTACTCAAGTAAATGATCAATTCAGCAATGTAGAAATATTCCCTGTTAGTCAAGTCAGGAATTAAAAATGTACTTGAATAAATGTGCAAAAGTATTGGTATCAAAATATACTTTAAGTGCAAAAGTAAAATTACTCCTTATGCAGAAGGTCCCATTTCCCAAGTTTTTATAAAATGTATACAAATCTTTTGAAAATAGCAGATCTACAAGCTCACAATGCGTCGCATAGCAATGCATTGTGAGCTTTAATATCGGCAATTTTCAAATGGCTGATCGGCTGAAGTGGTTAATGTATTTTGTTATTTTGTTTTGTAATAATAATCAAAACGTAAAAAGTAAATAGTAACAAAAGTTTTCAAATAAAATGTAGTGGAGTGAAAGTACAATATTTGGATCTGAGATAAAAGTACAGAAATTTGTAAATACTCAAGTAAAGTATAAATTCCTCAAAATTGTACTTAAGTACACTACTTAAGTAAATCTACTTAGTTATTTTACTTCACAGGTAGTCATGCTGTCCTAATGTGGCAATGGTTCAGTCATTGACTACATTTGCTCTCTTTTGAAACATGTTCCTGTGCTGTGGCCCACTGGGAAGATAATAACACATAATAATACAACAGAGAAAAACATTGAGTGAGAAAGGAGGAATGTGATGTTACTTCTCTGTGATTTATGGCTATCTAAATACCTGTTTGTGTGTGTGGGGAGGAAGGAAGGAGTGAAGAAAGCCAATTCTCTGTTGTAATGCACACGAGGTGTTGAGAAAAGCTTAAGAGCAGGTGCGTAGGCAAATGTACGTGTGTGCACATCAATAATAAAAGAATAACGCCCACACACTGCCAAACTGCACATTTATCGAGAGAGAAGCAACGTTTCGGTCACGTCAGGCAAAAAATCAAAATCAAATCAATTGAGGTAAGACAGCAAGACAAGCAAGTTACTTTGTCGTTTGTGCTAAATTAGATTTAGATTTAGATTATATTTAACTGTATTGATCACCAGGGGGAAATTAAAGCTTCATAGTCATACAAAGTAGCATGTAAGCCCATTTAAACCATAATGTAATCTTACAGAATGTTAAAGAGCTGATCATCACTCACAGTCTCTGTACATGCATGTGAACATTCTCTATTTCCATCCATCCGTCTTCAACCGCTTATCGTCTGCTCGCTCACTTCCCTCTCCAGAGCAGCATTAGTAACGTCCTCCTGGGGGATCCCCAGGCGTTCCTTGGTCTGCCCCGAGGTCTCCTTCCAGTGGGACCTCCCTAGGGAGACGCTTGAGAGGCATCCTAACCAGATGCCCGGACCACCTAAGCTGTCTCCTTTCCTAGTGAAGAAGCAGCGACTCTCTCGCGTGACTGAACTGTATCCGTGACCTTGTTCTTTTGGTCATGATGACCCAGACTTCATGACCATACAGTAGGTGAGAGTAAGAACGGGAGCTCGGTAGACAGAGAGCTTTGCATTCAGGCTCAACTCTCTTTTCATCACAACAGTGCAAAAATGTAGGAAACAAAAAATATACTCAACCTGGGGATCCCAACCCAGTGTTTTTGTAACCAGTGCCTTACATGCACATGCTTACCTAAGTGTATGTCCTCACAGCACACACCCATACCTGGGCCATGCCAGGGTAGCAGTGTGTCTGGGGCCATGCCAGGGTAGCAGTGTGTCTGGGGCCATGCCAGGGTAGCAGTGTCTGTGTGTCTGGGGCCATGCCAGGTAGCTGTGTGTCTGGGGCCATGCCAGGGTAGCAGTGTGTCTGTGTGTCTGGGGCCATGCCAGGGTAGCAGTGTGTCTGTGTGTCTGGGGCCATGCCAGGGTAGCAGTGTGTCTGTGTGTCTGGGGCCATGCCAGGGTAGCAGTGTGTCTGTGTGTCTGGGGCCATGCCAGGGTAGCAGTGTGTCTGGGGCCATGCCAGGGTAGCAGTGTCTGTGTGTCTGGGGCCATGCCAGGGTAGCAGTGTGTCTGTGTGTCTGGGGCCACGCCAGGGTAGCAGTGTGTCTGTGTGTCTGGGGCCATGCCAGGGTAGCAGTGTGTCTGTGTGTCTGGGGCCATGCCAGGGTAGCAGTGTGTCTGTGTGTCTGGGGCCATGCCAGGGTAGCAGTGTCTGTGTGTCTGGGGCCATGCCAGGGTAGCAGTGTGTCTGTGTGTCTGGGGCCATGCCAGGGTAGCAGTGTCTGTGTGTCTGGGGCCATGCCAGGGTAGCAGTGTGTCTGTGTGTCTGGGGCCATGCCAGGGTAGCAGTGTGTCTGGGCCATGCCAGGGTAGCAGTGTCTGTGTGTCTGGGGCCATGCCAGGGTAGCAGTGTGTCTGGGGCCATGCCAGGGTAGCAGTGTGTCTGTGTCTGGGGCTGAAAAAAAAAAGAAATGGTGAGGAGAAGGTATAAAGATGGATGGACTAAACGAGGGAGAGAGTGGGTAGGATAAATAGAGATGAATGAAGACAGGCAGCAGAGGGAAGGTGGAATGAACAAAATTGAGACGGATATAGGCTTAGCTACAAGACAACGCGCCGCACGTCACATGCTCGTACCCTGCAGGCATGTCATGATGTCACCTGCTGCAGTGTGTGTGCAGGGACATGTGAGTATTCTACCTTGCAGCTGCAGTTGTTACTTGTCATCCACTTGTCACAAAACAAACAAAACTGGAAACGCAGTCCGGTGGAAGAGAAACCATACCGTTGGTCTTGCACGACCGTGTACTTGTTGACTAAGTTGACTAAGTTGATTATTGCCGGTTTGATCTGCGATAAAGCAACTGATTATTTGAAATTGGCAGCCCACCCAAGAATGTATTTTATATTTATTAAATGGCATGCATCGCCATGTGCACGATTACACATCGATGCAGTGTCACTCATTACATTATCAAATTTAGCCTGCTAACTTTTAAATTATTGTTGATTTTCCAATTGCTTTCAGGAGCAACATCACATTGCAAACTGTGCCCAAACAATGGAAGGCTGCATGCTACAGTAGGTTAACATATGACTGAGAGTGAGAAGTCATTACAAATACACCCTGTATTTATTTTGAATGTGTACACAGTGAGATTAGATTACACCGATCTACAAAGTCACAATTGAAAATAGATCTACAAGCTCACCCCACATATATGTACACTGTATCTATATCTATATATCGATATATTAGACTTAAATTAACAATTAGGAATTTACTGTGTACTCTGTTTGTGAAGTTCCCCTGCATTTGTTCTCCTATGTGAAAAAACCTAAAGGGTACACACTTGCAAAGTTGTAATGCAACGCAGGATTTATGTTTTTGAGTATTCACTGACTGCTTTTCATTAATAATTTACCAACCATTATTAGCCATGTGCAGTAATGTAGCTATTGACTCAATTTAACACTAATTATGCCTTTCTATAATTAAACCGCAGGAGGCCTTGGACGTGTATACACGTCTTTAGGGCTTTTTCATTGAGGCCTTTCCTTCTGCACTGTACTCCTTGTGTTTCGCGCATGCACACTGCCGTTCACTTCCTTGTTTGCGGCCCGATTAGAATGGCTCATAGTTCTAAAACTAGGGAGCTCTTCATGGTTTTGACCAAAGGTGCAAAACCAATGTCTTCATTTCTGACTTCAGCATGAATCTCATTTGGAAAATAAATGTTTCTAGAGATACTTTAGCGTGACCATGCAGCGTGAGGTAAGAACGGAAGATTATGCCTCACGGATTTGGGGGGGAATGGAAGGAGGGGCTTTTCAGAGTAAAATATGACATGTTTGGTAAAATGTAAACAAACACAGAATCTAAGAATAAAGCCATTAACTGGTCTGTATTAGGTATCATTTAAAATCTCCAAAGCAACATGCAAAAATAGTGTGATTGGCTAGTGGTTACATTTTGAGATAGTAAATCCCACAGGAATGTCTCTTAAACTACTCTTTGGGATTTAATGGAACCATACTTTTTTTTAAAATCATTTATCAATAATAATGCACTTGCTAATCAACTATCAGGTTCATTTAATTCTCAGAATTATGCCATGGATTGCTTACTTGCTGGTGGGAAAGTTAAGTGTAGTCTTTCTACCAAAACTGGGAATAGGCTACGTCTCAATCATTAACTCATTACGCCTAATGTTATTCATTAATTCATGAATTAATTAGAGTAAGCTATTTTCATGGACCATTGGAAAATAATGGTTAAAATTTACAGCAGGCTTTACAATTATAAGACCTGATTACAACTTAAGCATTTAGCAAACGCTCATATCCAACTGCACGCACAAAGTGCAAGATCGGACTAAGTGGCATGAGCCATAGTCAACAAATTAGTTAGGGTTAGGTTAATGGTAAAGTAAATAGTACACACTGAGGAAGGCTTGACGCCGAAACGCTTCCGTGTCCGTGCTGCACAATGCAATAAATGTACCTTGAATGGACTTTGACTTGAGTGCTGGCTATATCTCTCTTTTACAATGATTATTCGTGAGCCGTGCACACAGTAATCTGCATTTTTGGACTGAGAGTAATCGTTTTTCTCTTCTTCAAAGTAAAAAGAGTGCCAAAGAAAACAATTAAGTGTAAATGAATTATCTCCAATACCAGCTTTAAGTCAAACCTTGCATGTCGCATGTGTCTAAACAACATGCTGCAGCAATGTTTTTCAACCCTTTTCAATGTCCATTATTTATTCTGCATTTAAGCCACATTAATTGATTGATTTAACCTCTCAGATATTTTATGCTCTCAAGAGTTAAAGCGGCGCCCTTGTAGTGGGTATACTGCCCTGGTAGTGGGTATACTGCCCTGGTAGTGGGTACACTGCCCTGGTAGTGGGTACACTGCCCTGGTAGTGGGTACTGCCCTGGTAGTGGGTACACTGCCCTGGTAGTGGTATACTGCCCTGGTAGTGGGTATACTGCCCTTGTAGTGGGTATACTGCCCTGGTAGTGGGTACTGCCCTGGTAGTGGGTACTGCCCTGGTAGTGGGTATACTGCCCTGGTAGTGGGTACTGCCCTGGTAGTGGTATACTGCCCTGGTAGTGGGTACACTGCCCTGGTAGTGGGTACACTGCCCTGGTAGTGGGTATACTGCCCTGGTAGTGGGTACTGCCCTGGTAGTGGGTATACTGCCCTGGTAGTGGGTACTGCCCTGGTAGTGGGTATACTGCCCTGGTAGTGGGTACTGCCCTGGTAGTGGTATACTGCCCTGGTAGTGGGTATACTGCCCTGGTAGTGGGTATACTGCCCTGGTAGTGGGTACACTGCCCTGGTAGTGGGTACACTGCCCTGGTAGTGGGTACTGCCCTGGTAGTGGGTACACTGCCCTGGTAGCGGGTACACTGCCCTGGTAGTGGGTATACTGCCCTGGTAGTGGGTACTGCCCTGGTAATGGGTACACTGCCCTGGTAGTGGGTACACTGCCCTGGTAGTGGGTACACTGCCCTGGTAGTGGGTACACTGCCCTGGTAGTGGGTACTGCCCTGGTAGTGGGTACTGCCCTGGTAGTGGGTATACTGCCCTGGTAGTGGGTACACTGCCCTGGTAGTGGGTACTGCCCTGGTAGTGGGTACACTGCCCTGGTAGTGGGTATACTGCCCTGGTAATGGGTATACTGCCCTGGTAGTGGGTATACTGCCCTGGTAGTGGGTATACTGCCCTGGTAGTGGGTACACTGCCCTGGTAGTGGGTACACTGCCCTGGTAGTGGGTATACTGCCCTGGTAGTGGGTATACTGCCCTGGTAGTGGGTACTGCCCTGGTAATGGGTATACTGCCCTGGTAGTGGGTACACTGCCCTGGTAGTGGGTACACTGCCCTGGTAGTGGGTACACTGCCCTGGTAGTGGGTATACTGCCCTGGTAGTGGGTATACTGCCCTGGTAGTGGGTACACTGCCCTGGTAATGGGTATACTGCCCTGGTAGTGGGTACACTGCCCTGGTAGTGGGTACTGCCCTGGTAGTGGGTACACTGCCCTGGTAGTGGGTATACTGCCCTGGTAGTGGGTACACTGCCCTGGTAGTGGGTATACTGCCCTGGTAGTGGGTACACTGCCCTGGTAGTGGGTATACTGCCCTGGTAATGGGTATACTGCCCTGGTAGTGGGTATACTGCCCTGGTAGTGGGTACACTGCCCTGGTAGTGGGTACACTGCCCTGGTAGTGGGTATACTGCCCTGGTAGTGGGTATACTGCCCTGGTAGTGGGTACTGCCCTGGTAATGGGTATACTGCCCTGGTAGTGGGTACACTGCCCTGGTAGTGGGTACACTGCCCTGGTAGTGGGTACACTGCCCTGGTAGTGGGTAAACTGCCCTGGTAGTGGGTACACTGCCCTGGTAATGGGTACACTGCCCTGGTAATGGGTATACTGCCCTGGTAGTGGGTACACTGCCCTGGTAGTGGGTATACTGCCCTGGTAGTGGGTACACTGCCCTGGTAGTGGGTACACTGCCCTGGTAGTGGGTACACTGCCCTGGTAGTGGGTACACTGCCCTGGTAGTGGGTATACTGCCCTGGTAGTGGGTACACTGCCCTGGTAGTGGGTACACTGCCCTGGTAGTGGGTACACTGCCCTGGTAGTGGGTACACTGCCCTGGTAGTGGGTATACTGCCCTGGTAGTGGGTACACTGCCCTGGTAGTGGGGTAATGGGTATACTGCCCTGGTAGTGGGTACACTGCCCTGGTAGTGGGTACACTGCCCTGGTAGTGGGTACACTGCCCTGGTAGTGGGTACACTGCCCTGGTAGTGGGTACACTGCCCTGGTAGTGGGTATACTGCCCTGGTAGTGGGTACACTGCCCTGGTAGTGGGTATACTGCCCTGGTAGTGGGTACACTGCCCTGGTAGTGGGTACACTGCCCTGGTAGTGGGTACACTGCCCTGGTAGTGGGTACTGCCCTGGTAGTGGGTACTGCCCTGGTAGTGGGTACTGCCCTGCATTTGTGCTTAGAGAGACTGAAGGTATAGAAGCAAAGGATTCTGGGTAAGTCTGGTTCTGGTTGACTGGCCCAGAGAGAGAGAGAGAGAGAGAGAGAGAGAGAGAGAGAGAGAGAGAGAGATGGTCTGTAATTAGTGTTCAGGGCTGACTGCCACATTCCGCATCTGTAAATGACAGAGTGCAGGGTGGACTCTCTCTCTCTCTCTCTCTCCCTCCCGCCCTCCCCAGAGTGGTCAGGCCTACTGGTTGGCCGACAGTGCTGTCCTAGCCTGCAGTTTTGTTCCACATCTAGTAGAGAGCAACCATTGGCCTTTCATTGGAGTGTAGATGAGGACTTCTCTCTCTCTCTCTTCTCTCCCCAACCTCTCTAATTCCTGTGTCCTAGTCTCCTGGCCATCTTTACACATCACTTGAGGTCAGTGGTGGGGAAAGTATACTCAAATGTTATACTTGAGTAAAAGTACTCAATCCTGCAATATAGTAATTCTAAATGTACTTGAATAAAAGTACAAAAGTAATAGCATCAACATCATCATCTACATCTACAGTACATCAAAGCAGAAAGTAGTCATTATGCAGAATGTTCGGTTTCAAGTTATAAAATGTATACAATATCTTTTGGGAATAGATCTACAAGCTTGATCGGCTAGTTTCAAAAGTGATAGTCTGGCTGATATTTGCATGTTGTACAATATCTACATTGGCTGCTATAAGGACGCAGATATGTCACATTTATTTATTTATTTATCTATTTTTTACGGCGTGGCTTCTATGGGGCGACTAGCCTTCTGGAAGAAGAGGATGTTTGTCTGTCCGGGGATAATCTCACAAACCACTGATCATTGCCACATTTCCTGTGCGTGCGAGCGCTGCCAGTAGCCCACAGGAAGAATATTCTGTACTTTTCACAGAACTTCAATGGGGCAGAAACTCTGCAATATTATGGTGACATCATGAAGTGACATCATGAATCCGTAAATCTGTTATTAGGGCCTAAAACATTTTCAGGAAGGGGTGAATTCCCCCTTCATATCCTTAATAGGGGGAATTTATACACGTGAGCTTAACAGATTCATTGAACATTCACTTTATTAATTAAGTTTGTAGAATAAGTGCAGGGAAGCCCAGTTAAATGCAAGGTCTGCTAAGAGGATAAAAAAAAGCACTACGTCCTTTATTTTCAATTCCATAGAACATTTAATGTCAAATCAATGTCAATTCAAATGTACAAATTCATAGAAAAGGTTAGAAACCAAAAGAAAACAAATATTTACAGTAAAGGGGGGTGGGGGGACTTTTACTTTTTACTGGGACAGTTTTTAATTGCAGGTTTTTTAAGTTCTCTTTGAGAGAGGTTTTGAAGGAGAGTAGGGATTCACATTCCTTTACGACTGTTCGCAGGGCGTTCCCACATTTTTTTGCATTTGTTTGTGGAACCTCCAGTTCTTACATTGTCTATTCTTACCTCAGATTGCTCCAAGTTAAGGGATTCTATATGCTGTAGTAATTGTCTCCTGCTTAACAACTTTATTAAAACAAAATTAGTCGGCACACTGCATGCTCCAATGGACACATATACACAGGTACTTTATTGGAGTATTTCCAATTTCCAACAGTACGTTTACTTCTACTCCACTACATCTCTGAGGCAAATGTTATACTCCACTGCAAATCATTTGAAAACTTTAGCTACTATAGTTTGTAGATTTGGATTATTATTACAAAAAAAGACATTACCCACTACAGCCCTACATACATTTCGGACCTTTGAAAATGGCCGATCTACAAGCTCACAATGTGTCGCAATGCAACGCATTGCGACAACATTTAATACATTTTATACATTTGAAATGGGACATTCTGCATAATGACTAATGAGTAGGCCTACTTTCTACTTTTAATTGGTACTTTAAAGTTGCAATAATATGTCAAAATGGCCTTTTTCTTTTTGTGGTATTCAGACAGCCAGCAATGGGTAGAACTCTCCCAAAGAAAATGTAGTCTCTGTGACACATCTAGGGGCCGCAATCTGCTTTCAAAGATTTTCCTAGAAGCTTTGTAATCCCGGTCGCAATGACTAACCAATCAGGAACCAGACAGGCAAATCGACCAATGACAAAGCTGCTAGGAAAATGGGAGCATTTACCCATTGTTGGTTGTCTGAATACCAAAAAAATAAAAATAAAAAGGTCATTAAAATTTTGACATATTATTGCTTATAGCAGCTTTAAGAAAAAACGTATACCAATATTTTTGTACTTTTACTCAACAGTGCCACGCAGTGGTCACTGGTCACCCAGCGGTACTTTTTTACTCTAAAGTTTAGAGTAAAAACATACATACGGAGTTACGGACATGGGGACCCACAAAGCCAGGCATTGGTGCGGTGTGCACCGCTCAAATACAGTACTTTTTCCACTACTGTTTCCACCACAGGGTTACTCCTGGGAAGTAGGATCGCCCCCCCCCCCCCCTCTCTGTCTCTTTGGTTATTTTATTATGATGGATGACAACGAGGTCTTGGCTTGTGGTCATGTGTGTCAGACAGGCTGTCTATAGAGACCATATTACAGTCCTCAGAATCTCTGTTAGAAATATGTAATAGTCAAATAGAAGGTTAGTGAACAATATCCATTTTCTAATTATAGGACGACATGACATAAAAAAAGAAAGGAAAATTTGAATCCTATTGTACTATGGTGAAGATGGACTTCTTAATGTGTTATTGACACGATATGTACAGTATGATGTCTGACAATGGCGAGGACTCCAATCCAATGCTCTGGGGAATGTATGTGAAGAGCATGCTTTTAATTTTACAGAAAAAGTTTTTAATTTCTGCACATAATCAGACTGATACCTGTGATAAAAAAAATTGAGTGCAATTTTCGTTTTTATTTCAGTTGGTTATACCAATTTCATCATTTGTCAGACTTCTGATTGGTCCCTCACTGACTCAAAACTACGCTGCCTTGTTCCGCCCTGGTTCCACCTTGTTTATGTTGAATTTGCATTTTTGCAGCATGGTGCCCAGTCACCATGCTGCACCTGTGATGTATTTTTTTGCTGAAACCAAGTTTAATATAAGAATTGAATGCACAGAATCAATACGAAGCAACAGAAAAACTCGTTATTTCAATGGTATATGGAGAGAAAGGATTTTTGTGACAAAGGGTGAATTATATGTTCCTGCCTGTCCTGATTTGCCCTCAAATTGAGATGTGAAAATCCTAGTGTTCAACAAACAGGATGGCCCTGACTGCTTTTGAAATAACTGGAATGTTTTCAACTCACTGATGTAATTATCATATTCTTCTTTGGCTTTTGAGCAAGAATTAGTCCTCCCATATTTGAAACAATCTGTGCCTCAGTGCACGCACAGACTCAGATAGACCTTACCTTGAAGGCAAAAATGCTCAAATTGGAAGGGTAAACCTTGCTATAAAGCCTACAATTCACACGTTAATTTGACACTAGCCAGGAGGCATCAGGAGGCATCAGGAGGCAGTTGCCTTCTTTGGCTAATAAGCCTTTACAATGTGGCACATTGTGGGTGATTGAAAGGCGTTGCACTGGTTTAAGCAACTCCGGTCAGTGCATTCCATTCCATTGATTATGCAGTGCATGGAATTGGCACATTGGAGGTCATAGAAAGTGTTCCCCGCTCCATTCTTCTCCAGTTCACTGTTGGGTCACGTTCAGATTATCTCAAGAACAGTGCTGAGGTGTGTGTGTGTGTGTGTGTGTGTGTGTGTGTGTGTGTGTGTGTGTGTGTGGGTGTGTGGGTGTGTGTGTGGGTGTGTGGGTGTGTGTGTGTGTGTGCACGACCGTGCGTGTGCATGCAGGTGCGAGAGATGGAAGTATACAGCTCAGGCAACTTTAAATTGTGGGAACGACATACTGTGTGGCTTACTGAAATATTTAGAGTGGTTTTCTGCATCTTTAGCGCTCAAACACTGCTGGCTAAAATGGATGTGAAAGGTGTCAGTTCTAATAAAAGGCCCCAGGAAAGAGACTTCTTGTTCTCTTAGTTCACACTGCCTTTACATTTCGGAGACTTTTATTTCAGTTTAATATACAAGATTGAAATAAAAGTCTCTAACATTGAATTATTGCAGGCATGTTGTTAAATGTTCTTCTCCACCTAATTATCAAAAAGTGAAAGCACACATTCTATATCAAAGTCGTACGATTTGTCGCACACGTTAACGCAGTGAAATTAGTTCTCCCCATTTGACCCATCTCTTGGAGCAGTGAGCTGCAGCCGTGACCTTTGACCCATCTCTTGGAGCAGTGAGCTGCAGCCGTGCCGCACTCGGGAATCATTTGATTAGTTGATTTGACCCCCAATCCAAAACTTTGATGCTCAGTGCCAAGCAGGGAGGCATTGGGTCCCATTTTTACAGTCTTAAAAACTAAAATGTTAGGGAGGGATTAGTGGAGAAGAGATCCAGTAGAACTGAAAGACAAGTCATTTTATGTTCGGTTGTGTTCTGTAATATTTCAGATGACTAAAATATGAAATTAAAACTAAATGGAATTTCATTCAAAAGACTATGACTAAAACCTAATAAAAATGTTCTGTCAAAATCAACAGGGTTCGTGGAACGGATATAATGCTGTGTGCTGTTGTTCATTCCTTAATGCATTAACCTCTAAAGGTTAAACTGTTCTGTTAAATGGTCTGGCGGTCCACTTATATTATGGTCGTGCCTCTCTGAGTGCTTTCTGTCAAGCTTGGCCGACTCAAAACTTTTATACTGCGACATTTTCATTCATTCATCCATTACAGGAAACTGTGATATAGGCCTACTTGGAAACTGAATTGCCTTTGTTTTGTTTTTTTACGTGACTAGTACTTGCACACGTCAGACTGGCACAAATTGATTCATGTTTTGAAATGTTGTGACCGCATAACACGGAATGGAATTTAAAATTCTGTGCATTTTTGTGGGCTTGTAGCATATAGAACGTATGTGCGCACGTGCATGCGTGCGTGCGTGCGTGCGTGGGGGTTGAACGCTTTAATCTGCAGTATGTGTGAGTGTCGAATCTCTTCATCTTCCTACATTTTTGTAGTGTGTGTGTGTGTGTGTGTGTGTGTGTGTGTGCGTGCACATGCGTGTGCGTTTGTTCATACGTGTGTGTCTGTGTGTGCGTGCACATGCGTGTGTGTGTGTGGCGTGACAGACCTTGTGATTCAGTGTTCCTGCCGTGCAGACAGCCCATACACATGATGTGTGATAAAGCCACAGCTGCAGCCTGCTCGTCTGAGCACGTGTCATAATAACGCCACAGATAACGGGGAGTGAATATACTGTTGAGTAGGCACACACAAACAGCCTTTATGCTAATGTCAGCTTTCTCCCACTGTCCATTTAATCCTCTCAGTGTGCTCTCAGGATGGTCCCAAAGTTACACTTGGAGCTGACAGAGAGAGAGAGAGAGAGAGAGAGAGAGAGAGAGAGAGAGAGAGAGAGAGAGAGAGATGCACGGTGCACCGGCCTGATTTAAATAGACCTACTTACACATCTCTGTTTATATATTTACTTACTCTAGTAGGGCTATGCTGTATCCTTAACCGTACATACTGTACATTTCTTATTTTGTGGATTGTTTTATTCACACGTGCTTGGCAAAGCAAGCGTATGTTTCCCATGCCAATGGAGCCCGCATTGAATTGAAACTGACAGAGAGAAACAGAGACAGAGACAGGGCTCCACGAAGGGTTAATCCGCCGCTGCAAACGGCTAGAGGAAATACAGAGAGAAACTAGAAGAAGTGCCCCTCGGGGCACAGGTCTCCACCAGGATAGGAGCGTTTTTGGAAAAATGTCAAGTGGCATTTCTTCCTCAGCCTAGTGGGAATATGCTTGCACAGTTTCACCGCAATCGGATGCTGTCTTCATGTTTTGCGGCACTGTTCAAAAACAGGCCACTCCTGAAAACGTCAGAAGCCAATCATATGAGAATATGAGAAATCAAACAGACCCGTCTTGATCACATGACTATAGAGATCATTTGTACCGATCAAAAAAAAAGTTTTACATAGTCCTCCTGGTGGCACTATACAGAGCATATGTGAAAAATGCAGGTCAAAGGTTTTTCCTTTGCCTCTAGGGAGTATGCTCACAAATGGGCCAGTTATATTATGTTGATGTGTCAATTTTCAAGTGCAAAACATACCGCCTGGTGGAGACAAATATAGTCTTGCCAGAATGTGAACCCGGAGATTTTGAGTACCCTAAGGTTTTATGTTAGAAATGTTGAGTATGGGTCCCCCCAATTTAGAAACTGCCAGATTCTAACTCGCATTTGCTGGGCACTTTTCATAATTAGCATTATAAGCTGGGGTACCATTAACATCCAATATAAGGCAACATTTTCCAAATGTCATTATGCTTTAAGTATATGTGACATAATTCTGAATCCATTGCAAGCATTAGTTTTGCACAAAAGTCACTCTTTGGGCTAAATTTGGCCATAGCCTAAATGTGCTGACCGTCATCATATTTGTGATGACTGCGATGGCCATTTTTAGCTGAATGAGTGTTTTTCGTGCAAAACTAATGCTTGCAATGGATTCAGAATCATGAAAACCCCCTAGTTTGACCCGTCCCATGCTACTTAAAATAAAAAAAGTAAAAAGTAAAATATGCAAGTTAGCATCCGGCAGTTTCTAAATGCTCAACATTCCTAACATAAAACCTTACTACCTTAGGGTACTCAAAATGTCCGGGTTCACAATGGGGCTCTATGGGCTGGCAAGCAGACTACAGTATTTATAGAGAAACGCATAGAGTTAAACAGATTGAGAGACACTGGAAACAGCTAGAGACACTGAGAGATAGAGAAGGAAACAGACTGAGAGAGAGACATAGAAATACAGGCAGAAACAGACGGAAATACAGAGAGAGAGACCCAGAATTAGAGAGAGGGAGATGTACAGTGTCAATGTTGAAGTCAATAATAATTGAAATATTTTCTATTATAATGAACCTGTATATAATTACGGAAATGGGTCTGAAGGCAGTGCTAGGCAGTGATAGGCAGGGGGCATTATGAGGTAGTGTTATGACCAACAGCAGGTTACTTTTCATGAATCATATTCTGTTTTGTAGTCCATTGATGTCACCGCAATGGATTTCATTTGTGTCATTCCCTAATAATGCCTCAACAATTCTGAGCACTGGCATCAGCACGATTACTGTTCACTCACTGTGTGTGTGTGTGTGTGTGTGTGTGTGTGTGTGTGTGTGTGTGTGTCAGGTAGGTAGATAAGGAGGATGAATCTCTGTCCTTTCTTTGATCTCCAGCTTTATATCAGGGTTAGTAAAAGATGATACTGTTGCATGTCTAATGCACACGCACACATGCATGTGCACATGCACGCACGCACGCTTGCAGCTTTTTGCCTTTGATGTGTATCCACAGGAGTGTTGTTATGGAAACCCTGGGAGTCAAGGCCTGCCTTCCACTTTGTTCGAATTCTTCACAAGTCCAATTATTACATGCACACCCACACACACACACACACACCCACACATGCAAGCCCGCACGCGCACAACAAAAACACGCACACACACACGCATAGTATGCATTATGCACATGAACACTAAGCTGTCTAGCAGGGTGATTACAAAAAACACCTTTCTGCAAGCTAACGATTTAAGCTCCCCAGACAGAGTGGCAACATTTAATGAAAAATAAGGGTGTGTGTGTGTGTGTGTGTGTGTGTGTGTGTGTGTGTGTGTGTGTGTGGGCGTGGGCGTGGGCGTGTGTGTGCGTGTGCGTGGTTGGGTGAGTTAGAGTTAGAAGTGGAAATACAATACATTAATCTTACAGTAGAGTGATGCCTGCTTCCATTTGACTTGTGCTTGAAGCCCACGAGAATTAATGAAATTTCTCCCCCCCCCCCCCTCTCTCTCTCTCTCTCTCTCTCTCTCTCGTCACGGACCAATTTCTATGGGTCATGACTCGACTTTCTTTTCCTACTAAAATGATATATATTTGATTTTTTTTTTTTTTTAATTAGTTAGTTAATTCGTTTTTTTTATTAGAGCTTACTTTGGGTCTCGGGAAAACGTCTAATCTCTCCTTTGGGTCTCCTCGACCTGAAAAGTTCGGGAACCACTGGTCTATTTCCCTGTCTGATAACAGGGGCAACTTATGGGTAATTTAGACTTCATTGCAAGGCCTGCAACAAAGTATCAATTATGCTTCAGGCCAAGGACAAGTTGTGGAGGTTGTTAATAAATTGTGTCTACCGTATGTGTGGATAGAGTGGATAATGATGTTGTGGGATTTTTACGCACACAAACAAACTAACAAACGTGCACATGCACGCACGCACGCACGCTCGCTCGCTCGCTCACTCACTCACTCTCGCACGTGCACACACAACACACATATATGCACTGACGGATACAAGGAAAAAACAGCAGGTATTAAAACTCCAACGTGAAGAAAGCACTCACTCACTTTCTTCTGTAGGCCTACAGACATCTGTCCTGAAATTGCATTGTTTAAAAATCCGCCGGACTTCAAACTATATGGGAAGCGGTTAGCTCACAGGAGGTGCTTAAAGGAATGTATGTGTTTGTGTGTGTGTGTGCGTGTGTGTGCGTGCGTGTGTGTGTGTGTGTGTGTGTGTGTGTGTGTGTGTGTGTGTGTGTGTGTGTGTGTGTGTATGTTTGTGTGTGTGTGTGTGTGTGTGTGTGTGCGTGTGTAAAATGAGGACATTTGGAAATTCTTTGGCTCTGTGTGTAGTCCCAAATCTCTGGCATATTACAACATCTAACACGCATGCATGCATGCACGCAAGCACACACGCACGCACGTACGCACACACGTACCAGCACCAGCGCCAGGCTCTTTAATGTGCGGGACAGCTCAGTGGTATGTCCCAGGGCTGGCAGATGGTATTCATTGACCACTGTCCTCCTTCCTTCTGTCTTTTCCTTTCTCCCTTTCCTCCTATCTTTCTTCCTTTCCTTCTTCCCCGACCCCACCCTTCCCTCCACCAGTACATCTGTGTGTGTGTGTGTGTGTGTGTGTGTGTGTGTGTGTGTGTGTGTGTGTGTGTGTGTGTGTGTGTGTGTGTGTGTGTGTGTGTGTGTGTGTGTGTGTGTGTGTGTGTGTGTGTGTGTGTGTGTGTGCATGAACGCGCGTCCGACTGTACGTGCAAGCGTATATGTCAGTGTGACACTTTTGTGAGTAGGCCTATACAGTACATAGAGATGAATCAAGCACATGTAGCTTACTGTGTGTACGGATTGAAGTTGCATCATGGGAGATGTTTTAATCATATAATTTATAATTCAATAATTTATTATTGTTTTAATAATAATTGAGTGCCTCTGCGTCTCTGTGACGATTGAGTTTAATTCACAACGATAACACATTACCTGTGGAGAGTGTTTTCGGGTCTGGGGACATCCAGGGACTCTTGGACGTCCCCAGCAAAATTAGTATTGCATCAAAATTAGTTCAACCACATTAACTTTATCTTTTCACTTTGGCTATTCTTGAAAACATTTCGACACATTTCAACAAATCTACAGTGTCAACAATCCAGTATGAATCAATAAAATAAAAGAATAAATCAATAAAATAAAAAGTAAAAAAGATGAATAGGAGTTGACATTGAAAGCTAACCTATAAACCTATAAGAAGGCATTTAAAAGAGGACATTTAAACCAGGGATGC
>NC_137862.1:30936266-30973766 GCF_963924005.1 Protomyctophum bolini
TAGATTGTTCATCGGACTGCCTCACAAGAGGTTTGGATACAGCCCCATTCTCACATCAGGACCTGCCCTGTATTTCAGTATTGTCAAAGCCCACTTCCTCAGTCCATTCATTTCATTTCATAGTGAGTTCAGAGTCAGACTCAATGTGTGTAGTTTACACAGTTTACTGTACACTACAGTTACAGTATGTAGTTTACAAGCAGTTTACACTGCTTGATGCATGATGGTGGGAAGCCGGTCGGTTAGGCAGTTGTTCAGAACTGCAAAAACGAACCAATATGCCCTTAATACAGCCATACTGTTGTCCAGAACAGCCAATCGCTATGTCGTATATATGGGCATGCCCATACTTATATTAAAATTAGCTAATGGGCTGCCTGGCAGGCTGACCCATATCTCAGATATAACTATATAGAGGCCGGGTGGCAGCCCGTCACTATGACATAATCTTTCATATGCCCATATACGTATGGGTGTACAGTATACTGATGATATCAGAGATCTCCATATAGGGGTATAATAATATAATGGTTCAAATTTAGTAAAATTGTCATAGCGTGTTGAACTTTATGCTCTGCATTGCAAAGCCCGATGGAAATTCCAAGCCGAAGATAAACAACTGCTGCAACATAAATTAACGCTGGATTAGCAATTTTCTAAGAAGAAAGATTTCACACAATACAATACACATCTAAGAAAACGTGGATTTATTTAAGCAATATTACACGAGAGGGTGTGGGTTAACGTGATTATTGCCACGACAGTGATGCGGTCAGGAACGAGACGGAGTCGAGTTCCGCAAGCATCACTGAAGTGGCAATAATCACGTTAACCCACACCCTCGAGTGTAATATTGCAATTCTACCACAGTTACCCTTAAAACTATTAAAATCGCTGAAAGAATATATTTTTTTAATGACAGATGTAGTCACTACGACCACAACCTTCCCAAGAAACTAGCTAGCCTAGCCACCGAGTTTGCTAGCGCTCTGGGAGAACATAGCAGCTGAATTCTTTGTTTTGATTAGGTGGTGAACAGTGCTGGTTTAACCCACGGCTAGAAGGCTGTTTCAACCAATCAGATTGCTTCCTCGAAACGACCTGTGGTAGAATTTCCTATGTCCAGTTTTTGGTGTGTGTAACCCAAATTTTGTCCTAACACAAACACTAAATGCATGCCATTGCATGGACAATTTTGAGTGTTTGTGCAAAAACAAACATTGCGTAACACAAACATTGTGACTGGCCGGAATGAGATGTATGATGATGTACGATGATAAGAGCGCCCCTCACTTCACACGGGTGTGATTTATGTATTTACAAACACTAAAGCACTCCGCAATGATTGACTGGTGACTGGTCTACTATGATTAACTAATGATTGACTGGTCTACTATGGGATTAACTAAGAGTCTTTATATTTTAGTCGCACCGTCACCGGGAGTTGCTATTGAGCCACTAAACACGGCCTATTGTTCATCCACCGCGATCTGAGCTGGAATTCTCATAAAAAGGACTAGTGCTCCAGCCCCCAGCTTTTTTTTCAATGTTGTTTCCAATCAAACATGGAGCTGCCAATCGACCGACAGCTTTGATATGCGGTGAGCCAACGTTATAGGTTTATCATTAAATAGAACGCTAAATAATAATAATAATACAACTCTTAATAATAACGTCGGCATTCGGTCATTTCGGGTCCTCCAGCTTTGTATGGGTATACGGCCCTCAGCTTTATTATAATAGGCGGATGCGTTTGGGTCCGGTTCAGACACCTCTCTGTGCTTTATTATAATAGGCGGATGCGTTTGGGTCCGGTTCAGACACCTCTCTGTGCTTTATTATAATAGGCGGATGCGTTTGGGTCCGGTTCAGACACCTCTCTGTGCTTTATTATAATAGGCGGATGCGTTTGGGTCCGGTTCAGACACCTCTCTGTGCTTTATTATAATAGGCGGATGCGTTTGGGTCCGGTTCAGACACCTCTCTGTGCTTTAATAGGCGGATGCGTTTGGGTCCGGTTCAGACACCTCTCTGTGCTTTATTATAATAGGCGGATGCGTTTGGGTCCGGTTCAGACACCTCTCTGTGCTTTATTATAATAGGCGGATGCGTTTGGGTCCGGTTCAGACACCTCTCTGTGCTTTTCGGTTCGGAGCTAGAATTATAATAATAGCAGCGGGTCCATTCGGAGCCGGGTCCATTTTTTGCGGGCCTTTTTGGGTTCGGGTTGGTCAAATTAGACCGTGAAGACCTCTACACTGATCTCATCAATATGATGTCATATGGTACTGACCTTATAAACTGGCCGAGACTCCGTATTTGGGCATGCCCAATCTGGGAACCCATTGTCAAAATATATATATTTATTTATTTTTAGGGGTGCTAGCCCCCTCCAAATACAATGCATGGCTTTCCGAGTCTATGGACTTTTAATGTTTGTGTAGAGCCTAATTATAAATCTGACCGTTGGGTTGGTCAGAGTTTTCCCTGTCGATTCTTTCCTCCCCTCAAGAACGTGTGCAGAGAACCCAGGCAGAATCAATCAGTGCCAGTGACATTTTACCGCAAAGAAAGGTTGAAAGAAACGCTACATAAGACTTTAGCACTTTGCACGTCTCACTGTGGGGCGAGCAGTGATCCGCAGCAGCAGCCTGCAGGTGCTCTGCGCTCTGGGTGATCTGTCTTTCATCCAACTGTGACATCGGGCTCACGAAACGTGATGTTGCAGTATAGCGGAAATTACCCAGATGGTTTAACAAAAATCATTACAAACACCAGTACAGTACCACAGGAAGATGATGTGCAATTAGGTGTTACTGTTTTTATTTTTTAAGGCATTATTTGTACTAGAATATGGCTTATTTTTAGATTTGTGTAAAGCCCTTTTTTCATTTTGGGACTCATAAATAAAATTATTAACCAGCGTTTACCAGTCACTCACTCAGCCTGATACCTGCCAGGGTTTACCAGTCACTCACTCAGCCCGGTACCTGCCAGGGTTTACCAGTCACTCACTCAGCCCGATACCTGCCAGGGTTTACCAGTCACTCACTCAGCCTGATACCTGCCAGGGTTTACCAGTCATTCACTCAGCCTGATACCTGCCAGGATTTACCAGTCACTCACTCAGCCTGATACCTGCCAGGATTTACCAGTCACTCACTCAGCCTGATACCTGCCAGGGTTTACCAGTCACTCACTCAGCCTGATACCTGCCAGGGTTTACCAGTCACTCACTCAGCCCGATACCTGCCAGGGTTTACCAGTCACTCACTCAGCCCGATACATGCCAGGGTTTACCAGTCACTCACTCAGCCTGATACCTGCCAGGGTTTACCAGTCACTCACTCAGCCCGATACCTGCCAGGGTTTACCAGTCACTCACTCAGCCCGATACATGCCTGGCTGCCAGCTCAACTGTCTGTGTCTGTGTACCTTGAATGGTGTAATAGAGCCGACGACAGAGATATGAGACCATTTATTCAACCTGCGGAAAGATGGAGGGAGGGAGGGAGGGAGCAGAGCGGTGTTGATTTCGGCGATTAAAACTATGACGAAAAATGTTCATCGACAACCTTTTTTCACTGAGGAAAACTAAGCCATGATGACTAAAACTAAATATTGTGACATTTCTGTCAACAAATAAAACTAGACTAAAATGTTAGGGAGGGACTAGTGGAGAAGAGATCCAGTACAACTAAAAGACTAGTTATTTTATGTTTGGTTGCACTCGGGTGTTGCACTCTGCAGATCTAGATCACAGCGTTGTGAGCTTGTAGATATTCTGTTTTAGAGTGTAAAATTAGGCATTACGACGCCATCAAGGCATCGGCAAAATATATTTTTGTAATTTTAGTCGACTAAAACGTTTTTTTTTTTTATTAAAACGAAAGTCAACACTGGAGCAGAGCGTTCATTTCTTCACTTACTGCTGTTCTGTCACCCCACTTTCTCTCTCTCTCTCTCTCTCTCTCTCTCTCTCAATTCCTGCCCTTGCTTTCTGCTATATATTGCAATAGTGATTTTGAGGTGAGTGAGGAAAGTGAGGTGAGTGAGGAAAGTGAGGAGAGTGAGGAGAGTGTGAGTGGCCCAGGGTTGAGGGGAAGGACAGAGAAGAAAGAAAGGTGGCAGCCATGAAGGAGTACAAGTCCATTGAGTCAGCTTGATTCACTTGAGCACCTGCCCCTCAAAATGTCTGCACGACACTGCCTTGTAGATGTGTGTGCTTTAGCGTGCAATTTTACATTGACCCTGGAATGATGTCCAACAGTGTCAAATTGGGCTGGAAATTAGATAATGGTCTCTCTCTCTCTCTTTCTCTCTCTCTCTCTCTCTCTCTCTCGCTCTTGCTCGCTCTCTCTGTCTCTGTACTCGAGGGCTTAATTAGAGCTTTTCGTGACAATTATTTTGTGCTGTTATGGTTATTAAACATGACACACTTCTCTACACTATAGCTTCTACAGTGCTGCCACTCTACTTGAAAACAAAAAGCGAAATCTTGTCCGCTTCACCAAAAATGTAACACATTAACTGCCAGGTTAAGGTCACTTCACTGCCAGCATTTTCAATGCGGATGTAAACAAATGATGTCCCGTTGGAATTTATGATTGGTTATTGGCAATTGAATATGGCTTGTTTTCACCAAAATTGCGATCTGGGAGAATAGATCTGAGATAGAAGTACCATTGGAACCCCCAAAAACATGTGCTTCCAACTCTGTATTGTGCAGAGATAACAGCAGCTCTGCTGGCTGTTTGTGTGTGTAATGTGAGAATGTTTTTTTGGTACGCAGCCCAGAGGTGTGTGCTCTGCTGTGCGCTTTATCTATTTCTTTTTTTTACTGGCCAGTTTGTTTTGCTTTTATTGCACAGAAACATATATAATTTTAAACAGGGGACAGCCTGCGGGAAGGGAAACAAAAAGATCTCACAGACAGTTATGTGATTACAGGAATGTGTTTTCCACCAGAGGTACAGTACACTGAGTACAGTATACATACCCCCCATTCAGTCCTAATTGTATAAATACTAAACAGCATCCTGTTCATATTGAACACCATTGATTTGTAGAGCAGAGCATGGCTTTGAGGCCGTTTGGGAGAGATCAACATACAGCATTTTACACAGAATTCAATTTTTCTTCTTTATACCAGCTGCGAAGCAGACTGGTCTACATTCTATCTTGTTGGTAGTTTTATTAACCAAGTTTGTCTTATGAGCATATGTGTTAAATGTAGGGATGGGCAATATGCATTTTCTGGCAGATATCGATATCCAATATAATTAATTGCTGTTATAGCCGATAACCGATATAAACTGATGCAACCGATATAAATCGATACAAAATAAAATATCGGCTAAATCCAATTATTTTGAAATCGGTTCGATACCGATATTGCATTTTAAGGCCAACATCGGCCAATACTGATATGATGAGCACCCGTTTTGAATGGCAACAATGCATTCATTGTCTTATATAGCCGGATAAGACTGAGGTTAGGGTGAGATTTAGTGTTAGGGTTTGTAATGTCGGACAACGCGAGTCACTGCTGTCGAAACAGTAGCCATGATCAACGCCACAATATTTTAACATTTCACGCTGGAGACGGTTATTGCGGTAGGTCAGATGCGTCTACTGGAGCATGCAATGCTCTGATTAAACCTGATTTTGTCTGTTTCAATGCATTGATGGCATTCGAATCCGCTAAATGATTGGCGGTCATACAGTAGGCCTATACAACTATAAGTGATGTTGTTTTTCCTCAGATATATTTGTGGCTCCAAAGAAAGGACGCTGCGACTCACGCGGAGGTGATTTGTAGCGCTGCTATCACCATGGTAACTGAGAATGAAAACGCCTCGTGTTGCCTTGTAGCTATAGCTCTGCATTCAGTCTGAGGTTAGTTATTCTATTCTATTCTGGGAGGGACAAAATGTCAGTATTCATGTCAAATGTCAAATATTCACCCCAGAATATAGGGATGGTAGAGTTCAGGTGGTTCAAAGCAATCAAAGAGGTAGGAGCGCACACCAAGAGTAGGGAGGTGCTGACCACGGGAGATATATTTTGAAAAGGAAAGGACAAACTCGTAGTCCCGATGCCAAAAAACGTTTCGACAAACAGGTTGTCTTCTTCAGGGTTCAGGTGGTTAATGTAAATGTGTTGTGTCCGGATAGTTCAGTCGGTAGAGCTCTCGTCTTTGGACTACAAGGTCATGGATTCAGTCCCCGGCAACGCCAACTCAGCATATGAATAGCATGGCTTGGGTGCAGCAAGCCGTGTGGTAAGTAGGCTACTGGGAGCTGATGGTAGGTGTGGCACTCCACCTCAGCATCCATCTCCCAGGGGTAGCGCATTGTAACGGGGTCAGATTCCCGCGTGTTACCGGCTGATACAAACAATATGCCACTCCCGACCTACTTAGAATAAAGTGCCTAAAGGTACATTTTCACCTTTCTCCTGTTTTTATTCTGAGGCCTTCCACTTCAGTTTTATCTTTAATCCTAATGCTAACAGAAGAAGTGAAAGCTGATCGAGTGTATAGGTCGACAGTTTGTAATTTAAAAGTATCATTTAACATTTAACACAGCGAGTGCTTTTCTCGCTGTGAGAGGTGATGGCCTGGCAGAGCACATCCTGTCCTTCTCTCAGACAGACAGTCAATATGTGGTGGCATTGTGGACACTCCCAGACATGACCACACACACACACACACACACACACACACACACACACACACACACACACACACACACACACACACACACACACACACACACACACACACACAGCACGTTAAGAGTCTAAAATCAATGAGGAGACATGGAAAATCAATGGCCTACCCTTGTTATGAGTTCCATCCGGTTTTGAGAAGCACTATTTGTGTGTGTGTGTGTGTGTGTGTGGGGGGGGGGGGGGGGGGGGGCTTTTTACATTGATCTGCCCTCACACTCCGCCATTCTCTACAGACAAGTCTACAGACAACAGCTGGCAGGAGAGAAGAGGAGAGGAAAGAAATGGTAGCCTAGACTAGGGATGTCAGTAACGGATAGTTATCTTAAGTACCTCTCGGAGAGAGTCATATGGGGGTCCAAGCCACTAGATGGCGCAGGCACACAGCCTAACATACACTCACGGAACAATTCCATTGGATCGTGAACTGTCGCTCATGGCGTGGTTATGTCCCCACCCACTGGGTATATAACCTAAGGTCCGCCCTGAGCAACGTCATTCCTCGCTTTCTGTGCTACGCATACACGTCTTAAACAAGAGAATCACCTTTTCGACTGTTGAAAATTGTTTTCCATAAAGGACGGGTTTCAAACTTGTGCCGCGGAAATTCGCAGTCCTACGTTGGTGTCCTTCTCTCACTCACGGACGTTCCAGCTTTAAAAGCCAGTAAGTTATTTTAAGGACATTAAAACTCAAGTGGGCCGTACGGCGGCTTGTGGTTTGTCCTCTTGCTAGCTATCCCCGAAACTTTGTTTCCCCCTTGCTAGCCACGTTGCGTCCCTTTGTTCTGCTAGCTTAGCCTTAGTCTACTGTTGCACAACGTAGCACTACTATAAGCTGATAAGCATTAGAACGAGGCCCGAAGTTTTTTCTCTAGCTCACCTGCCCAGCTACAAGCTAACCAGCGCTGCTCTATCTAGCCTCCGCAGTTTCGCTAGCCCCTTGGGTTAGCTAGCTCCCGCGAACGCAGCCGCTAGCCTCTTAGCTCCGCGAGACGTTAGCTAAGTTTCCAGCCGTCAGGCGCTAACTTAGCCCTCTCTAGCGTCCCTCGCACGTGCGGGTTAGAGATCCACGGCCCTACTCTACGTGACGCAATCCACGCTGCCGACGGAAGCCCTGCTGTACGTCGGACCTGATACAACAACAGCGTGACGGCCTCGCTACGCGAGTCCCAGGCTTTGCGGCCTTCCCTTCTAGAAACAGCAGCCACAGTTGAAAAACGTGGTTTTCTCTCTGTTTGGACTCCTGTTTCTTCAACACTGTTTTGTGAGTACCAGATCCTTCTCCTCACACTACATTACTGTTGCAAATATATATATTATTAGTTGTAAAACAATAATATATATACTGTGACTTTATCCTCTTATTGTTGTAATATATATATATATTATTAGTTGTCAAACAATAATATTATATATATTATAGCTTTATCCTCACCGTCTTCTACAACCTTGTGAGTACCAGATTTTCTCCTCACACCTTTTTACTGTTGTATTATATATTATTAGTTTTTAAAACAATAATATTATAATATAACTATAAAAAAAAAAAAAAAAAAAAAGAAGTTTCCTCCTGGGCTACTGTTTCTTCTCAAGCTACAACCAGTACCCAAGATGGCCTGCGGTGGTGGCGACAGCCCCCCCCAGCTCCCAGAGGAGGATCGCCCCCGTGTGTGTTTCTCACGCACCTGTGACAACCTGCTGTCCCCCGAGGACAGGCATTCTCGCTGCATGTTCTGCCTGGGACTAACACATGCCCGCCAGGCCTTCGAGACGCCAGGTTTCTGCCCCTGCTGTTTCTACTTTACAGACAGGGAGAAGGGTCGACGCATCTCTCGCGTCACAAACCACGAAACCGACCTCAGAGCCCGACTGCCCCGACCAGCCCCGACCTTCGACTGGCCTGACCATCCCACCCAGGGTGCGAGACCCAGGCCCGCCTCCTCTTCCTCCCTCTCCAGAGACCCCGACCTCGCCCCGTCTCAAAGACGTCGTGACGAGTCTTTCATGGTCTCCTCTCCTGCCAGGAAGACGGCTCGGACCGATCCCATCTACGAGAGAGCTGCATGTCCCACTGGACCCTCAGCCTCCTTTTCTCCCCGGTCACAGTCTGACAGAGACTACTACCAAGACCGTTCCGATCAACGGTCCTACAGTCTCGACGATGACTACAACATCGACCGGCCCTCTAGACGCCGTTCTCTCTCCATCGATGACCTCCCCCCTCTCCCCCCTCTCTACCTGGCCAATGGCCAGAGATGGGGTGACGTATTGGACGATGAACGTCCAATGGACGACCTACCGCCGTACCAGGACCGGCTGGACGACTATAGAGTCCTGGATGAGATCGGCTACGACGACCATTCGGCCTACGACGCTGATGCCCCAGACGAGGCCGACGCTCCAGACGAGACCGATGCTCCAGATGAGGCCGACCCCCCAGGGTTGGTCTTGGTGGACCGCGACCGGCCCCTACCCCAGGACGTCCCGGACCAGGCAGCCTTGGCCGCTGACCCGACACTACCGCTTGACGAGAGGGACCTGGTGGATCTTTTCCGCCAGGCCTCTCTCCGATGCAACAGGACCTGGCCTGAAGAGGCCCCGCCACCAGTCCAGGAGGACGAGTGGCCGGGTATCAAACCCAAGAAGCAGGTCCGCAAGATCCTGCTTCCCCTGTCTCAGGGTTTCAAGGCCCACTACACGGCTAGCTGGAAAGAGCCCTTGGCTCCTCCAGCTACTCCGCGTCGCTCTCGTGTCCCTCTGGACACGGTTGAGATGCCCTCCCTATGCTTCGACAAGCTGCCAGCCATCGACCGCATAGTTGGAGCCTTCCTCCTCAACCCCACCTCCCCCCACATCACGCCTTTGACACGCGACCCTGTCCTTCCTGACAGGCGTGACAGAGAGTCCGCGGCGGCGAACGCAAAGCACTACGCCCTTGTGATAGCGTCTGCAAAGCATCTCAATGCTTCTGCGCTACTCCAAGGTTCCCAGAGTGCGCTGTTTCAGGAGATGGGCGACGCCCCCACCCCTGTACAGCTGGCTGAAGCACGTCGTCTGCACGAGGAGATCGTGACCTTTACATGCTGCCTCACAGACTTGACTGGCCGCATGGCCACGGCTTCAATTACATCGGAGCGTACCAGATGGCTGGAAGCCTCACCCAATCTAGGCCCCGATGCCCGGAAGGAGCTCTCCGAGGGTGCCATCATCCCCGGAGGCCTCTTCAAGGGTGCACTGGAGAGGATGGCCCTCAATGTCGAGGGGCAGCGCCCAGGCTGCGAAGCCTTGGCGGCCTTTATCCCCCGTTCCGTGCGCCCCCGAGCTCAGGGCCGCGGACAGGGACAAGCTCCTCGCCAGCCTCCCCGCCCTCCTCAACGACAGCAGCGTCCTGTAGGCAACAGGAACGCTCGCCAGGCTCCACGTCCCCGCCCTGCCAGAGATGCCAGAGATGCCGGAGACCGTGACGTCCCCGGACCAGCTCCACCCGGTGACAGAGATGGACGCCGTCGACGCCCCGGAGACCAACGCCGTCGCCCCGCCGGCCCCCAGGCTGCCCCTAAGAGAGGCGTTCCTAAGCCCAACAAGGGCCAGCAGCCGAAGTGACCTACCGACCCTCCCCCCATGCGCCGGGCCTAGTACCGGACGTAGCAGTCTCGGATTGCACGTCCGGTCCGCCCCTGAAGCGCTCTCGGACATCGGCACAGATGGACGTCCCGGACGTCCCTGTGACCCAGTCCCAAAATATTGTTTACATGCATACAGCACTTTCTGTTTTTTCTGTAATAAAGGCTTTGCCCCAAAACAAAAAAACAAAACAATATCGACAGAGGGGGGACATGAACCCACTGCCAGGGGAGCCCCATGGGCCCCCCAACACAGTGGGGCAGGGCATGAGGTCAGTGGCGTACCAAAACGCCACTTGGGAGACGGGTCATGCCCAATTTTTCTCCGACAGGCCAGGGAACTCTGCCCCCAGGCGGGGCGCGCCTCCCATGGCTGGAGAGAACCCACTAGCCAAGCGCCTGGCACAGTGGGAGCGGTGCGGAGCATCCCCGTGGATCCTCAACACCATAGCGAAGGGCTACAGACTCCAGTTCGCCAGAACACCCCCAGCGTTTTCAGAGGTCATCTTCACCAACGCCAGGGGTCAAGAGGGTCTGGTTCTCCAACAGGAGATAGCTTCCTTGCTGGAGAAGGGTGCCGTCAGAGAGGTACCCTTGGCCCAGCGTCGCAGCGGGTTCTATTCCCGCTACTTTCTGGTCAAGAAGAAGGGGGGGGGCCTACGTCCCATCCTGGACCTGCGGATACTCAACAAGCACCTCAAGTCTTTTCAGTTCAAGATGCTGACGGCCAAGTCTCTGGTGCGCTCCATACGCCCGGGCGACTGGTTCACATCCATAGATCTGAAAGACGCCTATTTCCACATCCCTATTTACCCGCCTCACAGGAAGTTCCTGCGGTTTGGGTTCCAGGAAAAGGCTTACGAGTACACAGTCCTTCCATTCGGGATGTCCCTCAGTCCCAGAGTGTTCGTCCGCTGTACGGAGGCCGCACTGGCACCCCTGAGACTTCTGGGTCTACGGGTGTTCAGTTACATAGACGACTGGCTCCTATGTTCGGATTCAGCGGAGGAGGCCACGAGGAACACGACTCAGGTCGTGTCCCATGTGACCTCACTGGGTTTCAGGATAAACCTGGCCAAGAGCATGATGACGCCTACCCAATCCACGGATTTCATAGGCATCACTCTGGACTCTGTCTCCTACAGGGCTCAGCTGAGTCGGGACAGGGTCAACGACCTCTTGAAGTGCGTGTCCATGTTCAAGACAGGCCGCACACTTCCACTGGGTACGTGTCTACGGATGGCCGGACTCATGGCCTCGGCCATCTCTCTGGTGAGTCTGGGCAGACTCCATATGAGGCCTTTTCAGCGTTGGCTGAAATCCCTCGGTCTGTCCACCAGGTTCACGAAACGCAGAGTGACAGTATCCTCGAACTGCACTCTGGCTCTGAAATGGTGGTTGAACAGAGGTGTTCTGACGGAGGGCGTCCCGATGGGTCTCCCCACAGTCAGGAGGCTGGTCACCACCGACGCCAGCCTCTCCGGTTGGGGCGCCACCCACGACGGGAGGACGGCCAGGGGGGTGTGGGATGCCGCGTTGCGTTCCTCCCACATCAACTACCTGGAACTACTGGCGGTGTTCCTGGCACTCCGGGAATTCGAACAATTCCTCAGGGGTCACCACGTCCTGGTTCGTTCAGACAACACCACGACGGTTTGTTACATCAACAGGCAGGGGGGACTCCGGTCTCCTCGCCTGTGCTCCTTGGCTCACAGACTCCTGGTTTGGTGCGACGGCCGCCTGCTGTCTCTCTCAGCGTGCCACGTCCCTGGCCGCCTCAACGAGGGGGCCGACCTACTATCCAGGGGACCATTACGCTACAGCGAGTGGTCCCTGAACCCCAGGGTAGCGGACTTGGTCTGGACCAAGTTCGGCAGACCGGGGGCGGACCTCTTCGCCTCGGAGACGAACAACAGGCTTCCTATGTTCTTCTCTCTGTCAGGTTCCCCTCCACTCGGCCTCGATGCGCTAGCGCATCCGTGGCCTCTGGGACTGCTTTACGCGTTCCCTCCGTTGGAACTGATTCCCCACGTCCTAGCCAGGGTGCGGGATCAGGGATTGGAGCTACTGCTAGTGGCCCCAGCCTGGGGATCTTGGAGACAGGACATAGTCCCTCTCCTGTTCGAAGATCCATGGCAGCTCCCTCCGTGGAGGGACCTACTGACCCAGGCCGGAGGAGAGATCTTTCACCCACGTCCTCAGGACCTAGATCTCTGGGTTTGGCCCGTGAGGGGGCGTCGCTAGAAGCGACCGGCCTGCCTCCAAATGTCGTGGAGACCATCCTTGGCGCCAGGGCTGCCTCCACCAGACGGCGTTATAACACTGCTTGGCATGTGTTTGAGCGTTGGTGCTCGGACAGACAGGAAGAGGTCTTCCCTTTTCAGGCGTCTGTGAGACACATTCTGATTTTCCTACAGGAGTTCTTAGACAGGGGTCTCGGTCTCTCCTCAGTCAAGGTCAACCTGGCGGCCATAGCGGCCTATCATGTTGGGATGAACGACAGACCAGTCAGTGAACACCTGCTGATCCGTCAGTTCATGAAAGGCGTTACGCGCCTCAGACCCGTCTCCAAATCTCTGGTCCCCCCGTGGGATCTGACAATAGTCTTGGACTCCTTAATGAGAGACCCCTTCGAGCCACTGGAAACGGTGGACCTGAAGTTTCTCTCTCTGAAGACCGCTTTGCTCGTTGCCCTGACGACAGCGAAGCGGGCTGGTGACATGCACGCGCTCTCAGTGAGCGGCAGCTGCTTGAGATTCAGTGGCAATGACACCAGGGTCACGCTCAGGCCGAACCTTTCGTTTCTACCTAAGACTTTCCCCGCGGGCTGCTCGCCCGTGGATCTCACGGCTTTCCATCCTCCTCCCTTCTCTTCGGTGGAGGATAAGAGACTACACTGTCTCTGTCCGGTGAGAGCCTTGAAGGTTTACAGGTCAAGGACTGCCCCCTTCAGGCTGGGTGAGCAGCTCTTTGTGGCCTGGGGTTCACAATGGAAGGGTAAACCCATTTCGAAAGTGAGACTCTCGCAGTGGATTGTGGAGGCTATAAGGTTAGCCTATACCTCGTGTGGTGCTGTACCCCCAGAGGGCCTACGTGCACACTCTACAAGAGGTTTGTCTACATCCTGGGCCCTGGCCAGGGGTGTCCCTATTCAGGATGTCTGCGCTGCGGCGAGTTGGTCGTCTCCATCGACCTTTGCCACATATTATAACCTGGATGTGGCCCCTGCAACCCTAGGACATGCGGTCCTGGGGGTTGCCGCCGATCTGAGTCAGGGAGTCTGACTGGTCTTCTCTAGGGTCAAGGGTCCCTTCTGGCCCCCGACCATTAGGGATGGGTGACCATCGTGTCCTCTGACCGGCAGGGCTGGAACAGCAGAGCTGTCGGCCCTGGGTCACGGACATTTTTTTCATAAGGTCATGGGTCCCTTTTGGCCCCCGACCATTAGGGATGGATGACCATCGTGTTCCTCTGACCGGCAGGGCGGGAACAGCAGAGCTGTCGGCCCTGGGTCACGGACATTTTTTTCATAAGGTCATGGGTCCCTTTTGGCCCCCGACCATTAGGGATGGATGACCATCGTGTTCCTCTGACCGGCAGGGCGGGAACAGCAGAGCTGTCGGCCCTGGGTCACGGACATGTCTTTCATAAGGTCATGGGTCCCTTCTGGCCCCCGACCATTAGGGATGGGTGACCATCATGTCCTCTGACCGGCAGGGCTGGAACAGCAGAGCTGTCGGCCCTGGGTCATGGACATCTTTCATGAGGTCATGGGTCCCTTCTGGCCCCTGACCATTAGGGATGGGTGACCATCTTGTCCTCTGACCGGCAGGGCTGGAACAGCAGAGCTGTCGGCCCTGGGTCGGGGACATTTTTTATAAGGGATGTCTCTTTTGGGTGAGCACGCAGGGTTGGCCTCTTGGGCCTCCTTTGCGTTTGGTCTCTCTCCAATAGAGATGATCCTAGGGTCGAATTTTCTATCAGCCGAAGGCGATCATACAGGAGCGTTATGTTCCCCATATGACTCTCTCCGAGAGGTACTTAAGATAACTTCGGGTTACTTTAGTAACCTCAGTTATATAAGTGACTCGAGAGAGAGAGTCATTAAGTCGCCCTTCTGTCTTCTTTAAGACGTCAGAAAGCAGGTTGATAGGAATGACGTTGCTCAGGGCGGACCTTAGGTTATATACCCAGTGGGTGGGGACATAACCACGCCATGAGCGACAGTTCACGATCCAATGGAATTGTTCCGTGAGTGTATGTTAGGCTGTGTGCCTGCGCCATCTAGTGGCTTGGACCCCCATATGACTCTCTCTCTCGAGTCACTTATATAACTGAGGTTACTAAAGTAACCCGAAGTTTCCCAGCCGGTTAGCCGATAGGATTAACCGGGTCATTAACGGATAGTGGTTGATTTTTTTTTCTTTTCTAATAGGCTACCCCAAATGTAATATGCATGTATAGGCTACATAATTAAAGTTGGTAGACGAATGGTATACATTTATTTATGCTCCTTTTAAAAGACAAACTAAAAAGCAACATTTAACAATATAAATAAATTGTTGTAGGCTTAATCATCAATAAACAACGCATCACATCTGCATGATGCATGCAGCCGCGCGTCTACAGTACAGAGGTCCGCCGCTTCTAGTCCAAAACATAAATATCCAGTACAGATCTGAGCAACCTATACCTATAAAGCCACTGGACGCATGGGCTAAGCATTTTTTTTATTATTAAGGAAGATCAGCATGCATGTCACCGTGTTCTGTTTGTTGACTTTTCGCTGACGAGAAAACCCTCAAACATCGATAGCACATGGCTAACTTGATAGCCGTAAGCCGTGCCAGTGTGGGGACTCGAGGAGACGGATAGGAGGAGGAGGTTGAGGAGGAAGCGACAGCGGCTGTAAACGTTCTCCCTCCAGGCCAAATGGCCAATAATGGATTTAATAATGTAGGTCTCTGCATTGATACGGTCGACATGTGTTAATCTCGTCTCGCTGTCAGCCTGTCACTCGCTTACATTTTGACTACCGCAACGCTACCGTTGTAGGCTTGTCGCCAACTAGCCATTGAAGTACAACAGAGAACGGGGACATTGAGGGGGCAGAAAACTGAGCCAGAGCGCTGTTCATGCAGCCTGGAGTGTGACAACCCGGGTCGGCGCAAATAAGAGCAATTTTAGGCATGTGTGCAACATGACAACTGTTTTAAAGTATTGTACAGTGACAACTACAGTCTCTGTAATGTTTATGTTGTACTATTACTAAAAACGATCTAAAATAAAGGGATTTAAGATCAGAACACGCATTTATTATTATGCAAATTAACCGTTAAAGCTGATAATAATATCCGGATGTTTCTTAACGGTCGGCTAACCGGTTAGCCGGTTAACCCCTGACATCCCTAGCCTAGACTAACAGCCACCATGGTGGAGAGGAGAGGAGAGGAGAGGAGAGGAGAGGAGAGGAGAGGAGGTCTCTCCAGCTACATTTCTCTCTAAATGTAGCATCTAACATTTGATGGCTACAGTGAAGCAGTGTAACCACCATGGACGTTCTGCTTATCTAAGCACAGTGCTTATGGCTCTTTTTATGTCCACACTGATCTCATTGGTTTCATTTCAGTGGATTTAATGGGATGTCATCAAACCCAGCCAAAGTTATGATGGCATAATCACTGGTACGTGAAAGTTCTCAACACCATAGTCCACACGTGCGTGCACACACACACACACACACACACACACACACACACACACACACACACACACACACACACACACACACACACACACACACACACAAATGGGCGCACTCTCACGAAATTAGCAATGTAGTCTGTTTTGCTAAGCACTCTATCAATATGTTTTTTATAGTCAAAATCCCATCAGACAGTGCTGTAGTGGTTTTGGGTGATCAAGAGACACTGGGCTGAATATCACTTCTCAACAACACGATTACCATGTGAGAGTTTAACTCCTTTGTCTGGTAGGCCTGTGGAATTTTTTATAGGAAGCTTCCTCCTATACACAGTCTCATGTCTGTCTGTTTCAATAAGGACGTTGTATTATTGTACAGTAAGTAGATGATTCTTCCTCTCTCTGGTACAGAGTAAACAGGAATTCATGCACTGGAGCAACTTGGACAATCAGGGCCTTTTCTAAGGCAGTGGTTCCTGCTTGCACCCTGCTCTGTTAACATCACTGTTTTTCACTTCCGGTTCACAACCTCTGGTCATGTTTCGCCTTAATACAAGACACGGACTGAAAAGACCTCGGAATTGGCGAAATAATGAATTAATACATGGTAGTCAAAGATATGGTTCCAATTGTCCAAGTTGCCCCAATGTTTTCTTTTTTACCTTCTATATGCTGTGTTCTTGCACATGACCAGTCTGATTTAGGCTCAGGGCATGGTGGAACATCCCTTTTTTTAGGAATGTAATGTAGTCTGCATATTATTCTTCCTGTGTTTGCATGGGTTTCCTCTCAGGCTACTGTCAGGCTTCCTCCCACACCAAAGACATGCATGCTATGATGGCGTTTTCCTCAGTGAAAAAAGGTAGTCGGCGAACATTTTTCGTCTTGGTTTTAGTCGACGAAAACACTGAGTCTAACTTAATTTAGACTATTTATTCATGAATAAAAGACAGACAAAGCATGCATTTTGCATGTCTTTGTTGCTTCATCATATTGCTTAATAATCAGCCTGTTAAACCAAGGAAAGGACATGTTTTTGATTGATTTATTTTTATTTTATTTCACAATATCGCATTAAAATAATAGCCCATCCCCGACATACAGTCAAATAGCATTACGGAGGTTAACACAATAGTGGTCCTCTATGCCTCCCCCTAGTCAGCCGGGGCGCCAGATGGAGGGGAAAAGAAGCAGCTTGGACTCCTCATGCAATGAAGGAAGTATGAGGTCAGTCCATTGCTCTCCCCAGGTTGGCAGAGGGAGTGTAGCACCCAGGATTAGATAATTGACACTGGGTTACGAAAATCGTGGGATAATTAACAAACAAACAAACAAATAAATAAATAAAAAAGAGATAGATAGATCTGCTATTTCAATGTTGCTCCACTTGACTGTTTCTCTGTCTCCCTCTCCCGTTCTGTCTCTCTCTCTTTTCTTTGTGTGTGTAATTGTGTGCAAGACTGAGAAGCGAAGGTGTGTGTGTGTGTGTGTGTGTGTGTGTGTGTGTGTGTGTGTGTGCGTGCGTGCGCAATGTGCATGTGTGTGTATATTAATGAGTCCCTTGTTAAAGTTTAATGTCTCTGTTCCCCGGTTGTCAGGGAGATTTACCACTGAGCCCGCTGGGAAATCTCTGCCCCACTGCACCCAGGTTGAGGACAAAAACACACACATCCTATACAATAAGACACACACACACACACAGGCTCGTGTATTAGCATACATGGAGCACATATGCGGTCATTCACCACTTTTATGTCTTTTTCATTACCATGTCTGAGTGAATGAAGATCTCACATGTCCGCATCCTGGTGGAGCAGTGTGTAGCGTACATGTGTGTCCTACATCCACATGTATGTCTGTGTGTACTGTACATGCACTTGCTCTTGAGAGAGCAAGCGTGTCTTCTTGCGTGCATTTTCAGAGCATGTTGTTTCAATTTTGTTCCGGCTTGGATGAATCGATCGTTCCATTTTCATAGAAGTGTATATTTGTACATCTTTAAATGTTCTGATGAATTGAAAATGGAGGACCCTTATGTAAACAAGTCTTTGTGCTTTTTCTGGTTCTTTTTGTATTGACCTGTACTTTCGTTTGAAATGTACAGTATACCCATTCTGCATACTGTGAATTGTGTGAAATAGAATATTCAATCAATCAATTATCGGTCTCAGAATGGAAACTCATTTTTCAAGGTTTCAAAGAAAACATATGCCAGTGAATGACATCCACTGCAAAATGTACACTGAGATCTTTTAAAGATCTATTAAAGATCTATACACTGCATAAAGTCATGTGCACATAATTAGTTGACGACGGGAACAATCTCTGCTAATGGTGAGAAGTCAAAGGTAGAGCGGTCCCTCAATCCCTCATGTAATATGAAATTATATGGCCACGTGATTTGTCTGTTCTCCCCTTTGTCATCTATTATATAATGGGAAAGAGAACCCAAACAAACCCATTCTACCAATGACCCATATCAGCTATGTCTGTTTTCCCATAAAAGTACTCTTTATTGACCAATACTTACCGATATACCAATACTTGGTAGAATTGGCATCTGCAGTGCCAAAGTGGATTTTTGGCTTTATTGCAATGCAATACAATGAAAGGCGAACAGGAAGAGATATGTATATTTAATATGACTTTTTTTTCTTTCAAAACAGCCTGTTTAAACATTTATCCTGTTAACAAATATGTTCCATCAAGACTAGAGTTCTCAATAGGCCCGAAAATTAAGTCCCGGCCCTGGCCCTCATCAAACCCTGTACGCTCAAAACACTGCCCCCGCTGCCACCCTTAGATCTCCATATCCATGTGCTACCATGCCATAGTGCAGGTAGTTATTTTATTTAAGTAGTTATGCATTTATTTTGTAGGCTACAGTATGTTAACATTAAGTAAACATTTTAATGATGCTGGCCTAATTTCCTTGAGCTCGGATGGAGACAGGAAGCAGCCTGCTCTGTGGGGGAACACGTGGTGGACTTATTAGGACATAGCTTAGTGCTGTATGTCTGCAGAGATGTTGTCCTTTCATTGACCACAGCGTCAAAGGTTAAACATAATTTCCTGGTGACCTTCTATTTACAAGCTTGTTGTTAATGGACACTCCCTCCTCCGTGATATACAGGATGGAGACTGTGCATTACAGCTTAATGCAATGTCAGTCTACACAAACACACACACACACACACACACACACACACACACACACATAAACTCATACAGTATACACATACACACACACACACACACGCACAAACTCTCAGGCTGTACATTAGCTCCATATGGAACCCCTCCGCTTTGTAGCTCCGAGATGAGGTCCCGCACCGGTACCGGCACCAGTCGCGACCGGCGAATATTTCCCATGATGCACAATTTGTACCTTTTTCCGCACATTATATCCAAAAAGTAAAGGTTGCGGTACCTGCTCTCAGATGTTTTATTTTCTAGATGGGTTGAAACAAGTGTTTAAATTGCTTAGTCAGCCAGTTCCATGTTTTTAAGACTTTCCCGGAAATCTTTTATTGGTTTCCGGTACACTTCAGAGTAACCTGCCAGAAAGATAAAAAAATAAGACTTCCGTAAGGTCTTAAGAACTGGCTGACTAAATAAGCGGTTTAAACACTATATAGTTTAAACCCGTCAGTTAGATTTTCTTTCCCGCTGAGAGAGAAACATCTGAGAGAAGGTACTGTACATCTCAGTGCCGGTACCCGGTTGTGTGGGACCTCATCTCGGAGCTATACAGCACATAGCAGAGGGAGAGGTTCCATATGGAGCTACATAGAGGGGGGAGAGGTTCAATAAGGAGCTAGCTGTACATACACAAGACTCCTCATGCGTGTCCAGAACCTCTCATGGAAGGACCATCCCACTAAAGGTCAGATTTATGGAGGCACCCCCCCCCCATCTGAGTTGTTGTGGCAGAAAGAAGACTCCGCTTTGCTGGACACTGCCACAGAGCAAAAGACCAGGTCATTTCGGAGATTCTTCTGTGGAGACTAACCTGCCCATCAAGAGGAACACGACCTCTCACATTTCCAGATGTTCTGAGTAGGGACACAGGACTGACTGTGAATGAACTTGGTGTGGCAATGAGCAACAGAGACCAGTGGAAGCAGCTTTTGTCGCAGATCTCGAGGGCACTCGAAGGATGATGATGATGATGAGAGGGGGGAGAGGTTCAATAAGGAGCTAGCTGTACATTACCTTAATGACATGTCACACGCAGCCATCTTACGTACTTGCCCTCAATAACAGTGTCTGCCGTTGCCATGAATAATGGAAATAATGTTGTGCTCTGGCACCGCCTTACTCTCCTCACACTTCAATGAATAATATATATTTATCTCTCTCTCTCTCCCTCTCTCTCTCTCTCTCTCTCTCTCTCTTGTCTTTGTATCTCAGGTTCGGTGAACAATGAGGGATGACCCGTCAGATAGAGAGAGGGAGTGAGGCGAGTGGGACAGAGGAGTGACCCACGCATCATCACAGCCGACCCAGAAGACCAAGAAGAAAAGAGAGAGATAGAGGAGAGAGGGGGGTGTGCGGGGCAGATGAAAGAAAGGGAGATAAATCGTATAGGAATACATTGACATAAGAGGGGGGGTGGGTGGGGGGGGTAACATTTGATAAAACAAAAGAAAAGCAATAACAAACCAAAAAGACCCCACGTAGTTAACACACAGTGTATCAGGGGAGCGATATAAAGCTTGAAGGTTGAACACCTAAGCCAGGTGAGGGAGTGAGAGAGGAGTCTCAGAGGGAACAGGAGAATCTTTGAGTAAAAGTAAAAAAGTAAAACAAATCTCCAACGGGCAGGGGGAGGGAAATGAGCATAGAGGGGGGATAGAGAGAGAGGGACTGGGAATAGGGTTGGATAGAGTGAGTGAGGGAAGGAAGGAATGAAGCAGGGTTCTGGATGGTCTCCTCGGTGTCAGTCAGTAGGTCCTGCCCCTTCCAGAGATGGCCTCCAACTTCAACGACATCGTCAAGCAGGGCTATGTGCGCATGCGCAGCCGCAAGCTGGGGGTGAGTGACATGCTATGTCTGTGTGCATGCGCAGCCGCAAGCTGGGGGTGAGTGACACGCCATGTCTGTGTGCATGCGCAGCCGCAAGCTGGGGGTGAGTGACATGCTATGTCTGTGTGCATGCGCAGCCGCAAGCTGGGGGTGAGTGACATGCTATGTCTGTGTGCATGTGCAGCCGAAGCCGGGGGTGAGTGACATGCTATGTCTGTGTGCATGCGCAGCCGAAGCTGGGGGTGAGTGAGACCACGCCACGCATGTCTCATGATGTCTGCTGTGCATCTTTTTAGCCATTACTACTCTGTCCATTTGTTCTCCGATTAATCGAATAACCGAAAAGCATATTTTCTTCAGTTTTATTGACTGCCAAGAATGAGTTTCAGAGTTTTGGCCAAAAGGCTCAGGCTGCCAAAACAGGAGTTTGGCAGGTTTTTTATGCTAGATGGCGCTGTTCACTAATGAGACATCATTTGTTTCCGTGTATGGTTCTCTGTGACACCACGCACCACATGGATCACATGACCGGGGGAAAAATACAGTTGATAAGACACAATACAATACCCAATATGATGATGTAATTCACCGTGACTCTAGACTGCCACTTGTATCTCCCAAACACAGTATCACTGACGGTTCATATTTTTCCCAATTCTATGACAGCCATAGTCTTTTGAGACCACCAGTAGACGGATCAGGGCGACGCAAAAATATTCTATGATTTTTCAAATGTTAATGAAAACCTCTCAGTAAGCCGGCAACAGAATAGACAATCCTGGCAATCAATGTGTGTGCAAAAATAACAGATCTACAAGCTTGTAGAATAGATTTTCGCTATTTTTAGTAGATTATTGATATATTCAATCAAACTAGTTTGATTAATTGTGTCAGCCCTATGTGTGTGTGGTGTAGGTCCATTCTTTCTGTGTACGAAGCACGAACTCAAATCCCTTTGCTTGGCCGTTCAAAGTTTTCCCAAATTGTATCATTTGAGTTAGTTGTGACTCAGAATCAAGTGACGCGGTCATGGGAATTCAACTCCTCATGGCGTGAGTCATGAGATGGAGTCTTGCTATGGAAATGAAGACGCATCAGTCTGAGCCAGCTTCAGCTTGTCGCCTGTCACAATTGTGTAATCGCCTAATCGCAATTATTTAATATAATCGCAGAAATAGGCAATAGCAGATCTACATGCTTACAACACGTCACTTTGTGATGTGTTACATCACAAATGTGTTACGTGTAGATCAACTATTTCTGCTTTTTTGTAAATTTTTTGTAAAGATTTATTTTAATTATTAAATGTGCTTTTGTGTATTTAAGTTATTTGTCATATCGGAATTCGAAATATGTGAAATTCGTGATTACGAAGCCTAAAAGGCAAACAGAAATAGTCTACAATTAGCAATGTTCCATTGTTCAATGCAAAAAGCACAATTAAATCCTTAATCACAATTATTTGTATGTCAACTAACTTAATGTGTAATCGTGACAGCCCTACTTCAAATAACGGTCACCTCTGCAAGCGTCATTCCACCACAACATAATTATGGGATGTATTTTATAATAAAAATGTCATTTCATTATGAACATGCTTCCATATTTCAATTGCAATTTCGAAATCTCTCGCTAACTCCAGTTTCAGGTCAGTTACAACAAGGCTATATAGCAGGTGTGGAAATGTCATTCAAAGAGGTTATGTAGATTCATTCATATTGACTTTCTTAGGCCTTTGTGGCCTTTCTCTTCCATCAAGGGGGTTCTCTCTCTGCCTGTGCGTGCGTGCGTGTGGGGGTGCATGCGGACAGAAGGTGTCCTTACTGTGAGGTCATACCTTGTCATTGAGACAGACACAGCTCAGACTTTTGGAGAATCAATGTAAGATGCAGTCTGTCTTCGTGAGGGTGCATGTGCACAATGCAGTGTGCACATGCAGAGTTTCACAGCTCATTTAGTGATTTAGTTTTAGTCGTAGCCTTTTATATAGAATTCTGTTAAGTTTTAGTCATATTTTAGTCACCTGAAATGTTAGTCTAAAGTTTGAATTGACTGAATATCATAAGATTTTAGTCAATTAATTCGGCTGTTGATTTTGTCAACAAAAATGTATTTTGGTGGGCCTTGATGGTGTCGTAATGCCTGGTGTCGTAATGCCTGATTTTACACTTGGTTACATGCAAAAGAAATCTCAGCGTGAAACGTTGAGCTTGTAGATCTGCTATGAAAACATTTTAAAATGGTAAAAGAAATCTACAAGCTCACAATGCGTCTCTGTAGATCGGCTATTTTCACTATTTTAAAATGTTTAGCAAAATATGAAAAATGCCTGATAAGATAAGGCATAAGACCGAAATAGGGCTTGGACTCGGAGTCTACCTGTTTTGAGAGAGTTTAATATCAGAATAGGAAAAAAACTGTCGGTGATCTTATATGATCCGATCACCACCCATTTTCTAAACGAAGTCCCATGTTTTGACATCAAACGAGAGAACAGGGAAAGTAATTTCCTTCATTTGCAGTCTTTCTCCAAACTACCGCTGGGATCATCCCTAGTTCCTCCATATAAGCCCTGGGGCAGTACAGCTTATCTGCAAAGACGTGCTGGAGCCCCACTATATGCTATATGGGAGCAGGCCTTTGATATGAAAGGGTGGGACGTCGGGTGGGAGTTAGTGCTGATTATTTCCCAGCTGAGGTCTTCTGAGGGCAGAGTTTCTCTGACGTATACGTCATGTCTCTTTCCGTCCTTACATGTCCTCTCGCCAGCGAAAGATGTCTGTCTGTCTGTGTCTGTGACGTCTGGGCTGATTCTTTTCAGGGCTGTCTAAAAAAAAAAGGAAAAAAAAGAGAGTGGCAGCCCATGCATGGCCCAGGATGCTTTTTAGCTCCAATCAATCAATCTCTCTGTCTTTCCCACGTTGACTGTGTCACCCACCCTTCCACCTCTCTCTATTGATTTCCATAATTTATCTTTCTGTGTTTTTGTGGTCTACGGAACTCGCCTTTCTCTTTGGCTCTTGTTTTATTTCTCACTAATTCGCCACCCCCCGCAGCTCTCTTGGGGCAGCGGTGGCCGAACGGTTTGCGGAGCGGTCTTGATATCGGAAGGTCGCTAGTTCGTATCCCCGGACCGGCACGTTAAAATTACCACCGCTGAAGTGCCCTTGGACAAGGCATTGAACCCCTACCATCGTCAGGCAGCCTCTGTAGACATTTTAAAGCTCAGCTCAAGACCCACTTTACAACATTGCTTTTAATTGATCTTTTATTTTATTTTGTTATTCATGTCCTCACTGTATTGCATTACTGCTTGTTTTTTAATGTCGTTGCCTTGCTTTTCTTTTATTCTCCATTGTTCTGTAAAGCACTTTGAGCTGCATTTCATGTCATGAAAGGTGCTTTTATATACAAATAAAGTTTTATTATTAATATTATTATTATTACCATGAAATGTTCTATGAGCAGGGCCTGGCTGTAAACAAGTTATTGAGCTCAGTCCAGTTACCCTGGGTAAACATAGTACCTTTCCTTTCCTTTTTTTCTCCCCCTTGAGTATTTTACTGTATGGCACCTTATCGCCTTCATTTCTGCCTCATTATCTCACTGAGTCACTATCTCTCTCTCCTTCATTTCTCCTTTCTCATCTGTGTCTGACTTTGTCTTTATAGTTAAAAGGGATCTATATTGAATGGATAATCCTGAAAAAGTGACAGATTTGAGAGGTTAAAGGGGCATACCACTCATTTTCAACATTGAACTATGTCATTAATATACCTTGACGGAATGCATTAGACTGATTAGAGTCTGGGCTTTACAGTGACAAACGAGTTACATGAACCACGTGACCGGGCTGTTTTCTGCCCCCTCTATGTCGTAACTCTGTCTTACTCTATGGCTCTGGAAATAATCAAAAGTCCCCCCCCCCCCTTTTGTTTAGCCTAGGACTGGAGGTCTATAACTTGAGGTCATGTGATCAGTGACATCACGAAGATGTACTCTTTAGCTTGCAGAGTACATCTTCGTGATGTCACTGAACAAAATTATGACCTCAAGTTTTAGACCTCCAGTTCTGGGCTACACAGAAGGACAGTGGCGTGCACACTGCACAGACATTTAGAGGGGCAGGTGCTCAAGTGAAAAAAGGGCACCTTGTGCAGCGCGTGGAACCGGCCGGTTGCCTTGTGTGAGATTTATAGAATTTGGGGCCTAAATAATATATTAGAAGCTTTTTTATCAATAATTGATTAATGTCACCAATGTGGTCCACATACTGGACCACAGTACAAAAACCACTGTACAAAAAAGCTATTATTATAAAAGAAATTCAAAAGGGCACATTGCCAAAAGACACTAGGGGGTGCTCTAGCACGCCCTAGTGTTTATCTGTGCACACCACTGCAGAAGGGGTAGACTTTTTTATTATTTCCACACAACATCTCTACGGTATATTGATGACATAATTATAGTTCAATGTTGAAAATGAGTGGTCCCCTTTAAGTCATGATTAAGAAAGTCATTAAGATTCCACCATTCAAGTTAATGTTTTATTAAGAAACCCCAAAATGAGAGACCGGGGGGAAAAGAGGAGAACAAAGTGTGTGAGATTATGATATAATATCCTACAGAAAGAACATTGACAATTTCCTCCTCAGAGTGTCGGCCCTCTGAGGCTGAAATGTGCATTAACCTTTGCTGTTCTTGCTTATTGTATGCCACTCTGGATTCAGAGCGTCTGCTAAATGCCTTAATTGTACATTGCAGTAAAAAAAAAAGAAGAAGAATGGTGGCAGTTCTGTATGAAAGACCGTAGTGGAATAATGTGTCAGTTGAATGTTTCGTCCTTGTGACATAGAGTTAAGCGCTTCCATCTTGACTGGGTGCACTGTGGAATATACAGTAACTGGCAGTGTTCCTATAGCTGGGATTGGAAGCCAACCAGGGATTATGTCCTGGTTTCTGCACGAGCGCCCCCTGCAAGGTGCACCCCCTCGCTGGCCGGTGAAAAGGAGCGGCTGGTGACTCTGTGTGTATCGGAGGAGGCGTGGTGCGGTCGTCTGCACCCTCCCCACGCCAACGGTCGGTGTTGGCAGTGGCAGGGACCGTGGTACATATACAGGGAATTGGAAAACTGCTACATTGGGAAGAAAACAGGACAAATCCAAACACTGAACGTTTCCAAAAGCTGCTAAAATAATGTCTGAAAACCCTCCATGACACGTGCATAGAGATTGTGATTATAGATTACTGAAATGTTGCACGTCTGTGGCGCTCTCGCATCTAACACCATGCTGTCCGTGTTGTTTCCCCATGAATATCGTGTGTTACCGACTGTGTTGTTTCCGCGTTGAGAGAGAGAGTCAGAGAGAGAGAGAGCGAGAGAGAGAGAGAGAGATAATACAAGTGCGTCCATGGTGTCACCGCAGTTTTGGGTATACCTTTCCCTTGTTAGATGCGATACAGAAAAGGACTCACTTTCACTTTCAACACCAAGCGAGAGAACTGCAAAAGCTTGGTTTAGGAAACCCGCGCTTCGATGCAGACGCAAGACTTTGACGTATCACGGCGACAAAGCACAGACGTGAGTGGCACTTTGGCCTACATCAGCATATGTATGACTTGGCCACCTGAACTGGTGCACAAAGTTGTGTGCTCCATGGGCACAAATATATGGCCGTGGAATTCTCCCAAATGTAATAATAGATAGTAAAAATCACACTCGTGTGAAGTGAGAGGCGCTCTTATCATCGTACATCATCACATTCCGGCCAATCAGTTTTGGTGTCCTTACTTTTCTGTCCTCACTTTCTTGTCCACACACACACACACACACACACACACACACACACACACACACACACACACACACACACACACACACACACAGACAGACAGACAGCTGGGCACAGGAGGGGCTAGCATCTCTCAAAAAGGACATGTGAAGTTAGGGTTAATGTGGAATCTCTGTAGAAGTTGAGGGATTCATGTTGAGGAAGCTATTGCAAAAATTATGTTGATTTGAAGGCGTAGCCAATCAGGATGATTGGACAGATCTGTTCTGTCAACAGACAATAATGTGTACTGATTCGCGTGATGTTTGGATAAAATGTGTTGTGCAAAATCGATTGGAAGTATGCCCGTGGTCACAGCTTTGGACAGGCAAGACAGACAGACAGACAGACAGACAGACAGGAGAAGACAAGACAAGACAAGACAAGACAGACAGAAATGGACAATGCGTCCGTGTCTAGTGTTCAACATCAGCGCACCATTCAGCCCTGACAGTGCATGAATTCAAAATGCTGATGAGGCCTTGAGGGCATCATTTGGTACAAGACCTCTGAGACCTGCAGGTCACCTGGCTCTTTGCTCCCTGATTCACCCCTAGCATCACCATCTCCCCCCCCCCCAAACCCCCTCCACACACACACACACACACACACACACACACACACACACACACACACGCATGCATGCATACAAACAGCTGTCACAATTGCACCTTTAAGTTGACAATTAATTGTCACACAAATAATTGAGAGTATAATCTGAAAAGACGTGGCAAGGGCTAAACGGAGCGAGAAATACATCTGGCAGTATACATGAGTTTAAAACAGTCTGACTGCTGAACACGACTTTCCCCACTTAATTGATAAAGACCTCTTTCCCTGCTGAACACAACTTTCCTGACTTTTGTTTAATTTGTTTTATTGGCCGTTTTTGATAACTTTTAAGACATACTGTACAAGGTTTTCCTCAGACACTCTGGGATGCAATAAAAAACTGACACTGGCTTCTCAGGGCTTCTTGGTAAACTAGTCCTGATGCATTGTCTATGGGGGATCCTGGCAGCCATGTGGCGCTGTTCTTCTTCCTTGTTTTGGATGGTAGCGGTGGAATATTTTTGGACACTATGACAAGCGATGGGACAATTTTAAGGTAGACTTAAAATGAAACAGACCTACCTTAACTACCCAGTGATTCATTGAACATTAGTGATAAATGTGTTAAGTGTAGTACTTAAGCAAATGGGTACTTACTGTAGTTCCTTTCCACCACTGATCCTAAATGTAACCACATGGACCCGTTAGATTTGTACACTCTCATAGTTAAACGGCCACTAATGTTTTACTGTGTCAGCAAGCTACTACAGTGTATACAGTATGCATTTCTCATGTAGGTGATTTATGTATTCAGGAACACAGGCTCACAGTCTACCGTTTGGCACTAAACAGCTCCACGTACAGTATACGGCTTGGAAAGTACTGTTAAGTGAGTGTCTGGTTGGAGGGCACATCAATAGATGAGCATTACCCACTTCTATAGCCTCTGGCGTGCCGCTGCTTCCCAGGCTTGCATTATCAAAGCCTTCAGAGTCTAACTGCTGACGTTCCTTAGAGATGCCGCCTCTTTGTAATGACGTGGGGTACTTTTCTGGGCATTGACTTTGGATGCCTCATCGTCTACGAGGCAAGGTCAACGGTAACAGCCACTGATAGAATGACTTGAAGTGATCATTCGTGTATCATCTATCATCTGTGATGAGGTACAGCACAATCTCAGATGTCATTTTATCAGCTGCAAATTGAGACCATAACATTATGTGGTTATCGAGAGGGAAGCTGCCTTGTGATCAATACTGTTGATTGAGCACCCATGCCTTGTATACTCATCCTGCACAATCAGAAAAGCACTATGTATGGAATAGAGAAATTGCTCAATGGCGTTATGTTAGATGTTGTGTTAGTGGTCATTAGAATCTAAGCTTATGAATTTAATATAATACGGCAGGGAACCTTACAGTTGATATTGTTATATCATATTGTTAAACTTATATTGCTGCCTTTTCTTTTTGCAAAAATTACAAAATTACAAAATAAAACATACTCTAGGAACAACAAATATATTGACACAAAGGAGCAAAACTTCACTCACAGAGCACTGAGAGCAGCCTATTACAGTATTCATATACAAATCATCAAACAATGTGCATTGGAAACTATGACAATGGGTCCTAGAACCTAACAATCCGAGAGACACAGGTGAAAACATCATTTATCTTTATTTTTTAGATGCTATTTTGCTTCCTAAACATCACCTTCTTAATTCAAACTAATGCAAAATAAATGTTCAAAATACACATTTAGATGTTTTTTTTAATTAGTTTATTTTAGCCAATGATAGCTCGTTGCAGGGTGAAAATCCACCCTCTCTAGTTTCATGATTGGTTGCTGTTATAAATTACCATATTTGGATCGAACCACAATAATTGTGAACCTGTAGCTTTATCCAATCTTCAGATTTATCGTGCTGAAATGTATGGAAATGAGCACATTTATTTGCATATTTAAACATAAATTGAATCAAGTAATCAACTGGAGAACTTTCATTGTGATACTGTAGCTATTAGTTATTTTTTTTACCCTTTACACCTAGTGCACTCTTTATCTGTCATAACTAATTATGTAATATAATATAATGTAATGTGATGCAATTTATAATATTATATATATTATATTCATATAATAACTAGCATATTCCCTTGCTGTAATTCCTAATAATATATTATTGCTTAAAACCCAAGGTAGAAAAATGCTTAAAGGCAAGACAATATTGTCACACGCAAGATCCGCTTCTGAGGGAGCTTGCTTGTACATACTGTAAACAAAATCATTTACGCACGCACGTACGCACGCACACACACAGTAGTATCTTCTGTGCCCCTGTTCTCCTCTGTCCATGTCAGACAGGTGGAAAAAAAGAAAAGTGTGCAGTCAGCACGATTGTGTTGCCGTGGCAGCAGGGTGGTGTGGTTACCGTGGTTACCGTGGCAGCGAGGGGGCGGTGACATACTGCTCCCCTGGGGAACAACAGTCAGCCACGAGTGAATTATACCTGACCTGTGGTTCTCTCTCTCTCTCTCTCTCTCTCTCTCTCTCTCTCTCTCACCCCCTGCCTTTCAGATAAACACACAAATACTTAATATCCCCTCACTTTTTCTTTACCACCGGCAAACAGTTTTTCACATGCTTCTCCCTTCTCCTCCCCTTTCTCTCTTTCTACCATTTTCTTTCCTGTCCTTTCTGCTGCTCTCTCCAGTCTCCACCCAGAATTAGCTGACAGTCCATCCACCACGTCGTTCTCATTTGAATTCTTCCACGCTAACCCTTCTCTCTTTTAGCCTCCTGGGTTTGCTCCTTGTTCTGCCATTCTCAGGCCCCTTTTCCACCGGTTGGTTCCCAATGGGAACCGGTTCAGTTATTTTCCACCGGTTGGTTCCCAATGGGAACCGGTTCAGTTATTTTCCACCGGTTGGTTCCCAATGGGAACCGGTTCAGTTCTTTTTGGTTTTTTGTCCATGAGCCAGAGCTCCAAAATTGGAACGTTCATTATGAATTGAGTGGGCAAAACCATACCATATTAGATTGTTATCACCATGAAACTTCCCCAACTGAGTACTTACACGAAGACAATGATTTATTGTATTACTAATTTTACAGTAGGAAAATATGCAAAATAATCAAAAATATGAAAAAGCTACTACTGTGAAAGGGTTATCATATATTAATTTACTTGTATTGATCCTATAAACAATTTAATATAGGTCTACTTTGCCCACCAATTTTGGAGCTCTGGCTCACGGACTAAAAACCAAAAAGAACTGAACCGGTTCTCATTGGGAACCAACCGGTGGAAAGGGATTCTCAGTGATGTAAAGTAACTATACCGTTTGTACATTTACTTAAGCACCATACTTGAGGTATTTGTACTTTATTTGAGTATTTCCAATTTACAATACTTTTACTTCTACTCCACTACATCTCAGATCCAAATCTTGTACTTTTACTCCACTGCATTTATTTGAAAACTTTAGTTACTGGTTACCTTTTAGATTTTGATTAGAAACCATACATTAACCACTTCATACTGTACATTTTGCCCATTTGAAAATATCTGATCTACAAGCTCACAACGCATCACAATGAGATGCATTGCGAGCTTGTAGACTTGTAGAGCTGCTATGTTCAAAAGATGTGTATATTTGAAAACTTTAAATTGGACATGAGTAAAATGAGTTTTACTTTTGGTTCTTTAAGTGATTGCCAATACTTTAGTACATTTTGAATTCCAGACTTTTACTTGTAAGTTGTAACAGAGTATTTGATACCTTTACTTAAGTAAAACATTACTTAAGTAAAAGTACTATTTCCACCACTGGTTCTATCCTCTTATGTCAATGCCTCATCCTTGCATTTCTGCCTCGTTATCACTTCATTTCTTTCAATCACCCATATTCTCTCTCTCTCTCTCTCTCTCTCTCTCTCTCTCTCTCTCTCTCCTCTCTCTCTCTCTCTCTCTCTCTCTCTCTCTCTCTCTCCATTTGACAAAGTTAATGGGTTCTCTAATTGTAAGTCAATATTCTCCAGCGGCTAAGCATAATGCGTGTGTGTGTGTGTGTGTGTGTGTGTGTGTGTGTGTGTGTGTGTGTGTGTGTGTGTGTGTGTGTGTGTGTGTGTGTGTGTGTGTGTGTGTGTGTGTGTGTGTGTGTGTGTGTGTGTGTGTGTGTGTGTGTGTGTGTGTGTGTGTGTGTGTGTGTGTGTGTGTTCTGTGCATGTTTTGTGTGTGTCCAGGTGTGGTATTTGTGGTTAATTGTGTCTGTGCGTGTGTGCAGTATAATGCATACAGAATATGCAAGCAGAGCCAGTTTGCTTACTTACTGCTTACAGTAGAGCAATGGGAGAGGAGATGGGAGTGTGTGTGTGTGTGTGTGTGTGTGTGTGTGTGTGTGTGTGTGTGTGTGTGTGTGTGTGTCCGCATGCATGCGTGCGTGTGTGACGTTAAGCTTTTACAGGCTGCTTCCTTTTGCTTGAGCTTTGACTGAGGAATTCTGGTGGTGGTGTGAATATGAATCTCTCAGATATTGGTGGGAAATTGCTGAGAGTCAAAAAACATTTAAATAAAAAAGGCTGCGAGATGTATCAAAAAGGTACCTTCATCGAGGTATCATGATGCGAGGTATACTATATATATATCGTGGGAGACGGCATTTATCGAGATAAACAAATGGCATATTATTATGTTTATTTGCCGATTGAGCAAAGTGGAGATAGAAGTATGAATGAAGTTGAGCACAGCTGCTCCACCGAACCCTCTCAACTGAACGTTTTCTGTTTATATCAAGTACTTCTCAGTAGCCCCTCATGAAACGACTTCTACCTAAATCCAAAAGGACAATTTTATTTTCCATCCTGAATGGCAGAAGGCCTAATATTATTATTGCATTTAGGCTATGTGCAATAACGCAACTGAAAGTCAAAGTTCAGAGGCATTATATTGCCTTTTGTTAGGCTAGATATTTGTTTTAACTATTATAACTACTATAATTAATATGTATTTAGTTTTATAACCTTAACCTGAAGCAAAAAGGCATTGAATTTGAAACTATATACTGTAATTTTCTTCTTTCTTCTTTCTTCTTTACTTATCATGAGTCATATCGTTATCTAATATCGCATGCTTTTCTATATTGTGCAGCCTTAAAATAATTAATATATTAACTAGAAATGTGTTATCTCGGAAACACAGGTCTAACCCAGAGCCTGCAAACTCTGGGAGGAAGGCTAGGCTATCAGCCACTACATAATACTGTGTACAGTATGTACTGTATACTGGTGTAGGCTATACACTATACATATACAGTACATTGGAGGTAGCAGTGAGTTTTTTATAAACTTAATGTACAAAATAAATAAAGATTCAGCGTGATCAAAATAGTGATGACATTTATTCTGTTTTCCTGAGGGGGCAGGGGCTCAAAGCCCACAAAAGGGCACATCTGTTTGCGCATGCATAGTGCACGCCAATTTGTCTTTTTGTCTGGTCCCTCGTGCCATTTCACACGAGAAATGTAGTACATTGGATGTATTATGCTAATTTAGAAAGCTGTTCCACAATAACATGGCACATGTCATTAGACAGTATATAAATCAGCAATACGTTCTCATTACCATATCAAAAATGAAAAGTGGAAAAAGCACTTTGAGGCTAAAGGGCAGGGGCCCAAGCGCCCAAATCCCCCCCTCTGCACATGCCTGTTTCCTATGAATGTGTTCTCTCTACTTTCAAGATACAGTAAATGGCAGAGGAAATGCACTGAGCTCCGTCTCTAGCATGGGTTTGGTCATGTTTTGTCATTTGAGGGTTTCTCTCTGACGGAGCCTGACACGTTTAATCCTATGCAGAATACAGGGACGCGTGCCTCAATTCTCACACGTTAACCTCGCCCTGCTTTCCCTCCCGCTCCTCTCGCCTGTCTTCTTCTGTCGTTTACAAGAGCTTAGTTCAGTCTCGAGGGAGAGAGGAAGAATCAGGCGAACAACAGACCGAGCTCCATCCAACATGTCTAGAATACCAATAATTCTCCGTCTCTACATCCTCCTAAACAGGGAATCTAAAACACAGTAAATGCTGGATTCAACCTTCTCTTGGTGGACAGTATACATTTACTTAAGTACAATTTTGAGGTATTTGTACTTTTACTTCTACTCCACCACATCTCAGAGGCAAATATTGTACTTTTACTCCACTTTAGGTACTAGAGTAGTTACTTTGATTATTATATCGGTATATTATTATACAAAACATACATTAAACGCTTCAAATGGGACATTCTGCATAATGAGTACTTTTACTTTTGGTACATGTCAATACTTTTGTACTTTTACTCAATTTTGAATTCCGGACTGCAGTATTGATACTTTTACTTAAGTAAAACAACTGAGTACTTTTTTCCCACCACTGGCTTTATTGATGCAGAGTTGGCACAGTGTACAGCCTTGCTAGTTGCTACCCACAAACACACACTCCTACCTGTCAGTCCAACAGGTGCACGCACGCACGCACGCACGCACACACATATACACCTGTGCCTCCCATCAACCTGTAGTTGCCAGGGAAACAGCATGTTTAATTCTGATACACAACTGACACTGTGCTGTGATACTGACAAGCTGAGAGACTGTCCACATGCATGCATGCGTGTGTGCGTATGAAAGTATTTCTATCTGCTCTATCTCTATCCATCAATCATTTGTTGTGTTTTGCAAGTTAGTTTTTTGTGTGACTTAGAGTACTGAAGGTTTACAACAATTTGGGATGCCCGCCCAAAGACGAGGCAGAAAGGCTGGCAAAGTATTGTGCCGTCTCTGCTGCCATGTATTGTATGGCGGAGCTGCATGTGTGTTGTATCATGAGGACATATCCATGAGTTTGTGAATGTAACCTGGCTTTACTGCACCTAAAATATTTGTGGCCCTGTATGCATTCCGTGTGGACATAAATTCATTGTTAAACTGTGAGTGTATGTGCGTATGCATATGTGCATATTTTAAACTCTATTTCTATGTGTGTTCCATGCGTGTCTATGTTCTATTGCTCTTCCTGAAACTACTGTGGATTATACCAGGGTCTAGTTGAATTGGACTTTAGTTCTTCTTGAACCACCCGCAGTCTATACGCACCTTGAACAATGTTTCACCTTGAATAACGTGGCACCATGAATAAAGTACTGCACCATTGCACAGTAGGCTACACAGCGGCTGCTGTTCTCGGCTGCTGTGCTCATGCTCATTGTTTTCTTGGAAAAAGAACACGATGGGAACTATGCACAAAAACCACTTTCACCCACTTTTTTACTGTGATGTGACAAAGATGATTCTGATTGTGTGCAGATCTATCGGCGCTGCTGGCTGGTATTTAAGAAGTCATCCAGCAAAGGACCTCGTCGGCTGGAGAAATACCCAGATGAGAAGTCAGCCTACATCAGGGCCTGTCCCAAGGTGTGTGTGTGTGTGTGTGTGTGTGTGTGTGTGTGTGTGTGTGTGTGTGTGTGTGTGTGTGTGTGTGTGTGTGTGTGTGTGTGTGTGTGTGTGTGTGTGTGTGTGTGTGTGTGTGTGTGTGTGTGTGTGTGTGTGTGTGTGTGTGTGTGTACACGTGCACATGCATGTGTCAATCCATTGTATGACAGGTATTCTTGCACCCTGTAACTGTGCAAAGAAGCTTACACAAAACTGACAAGCAGCATGTGCAGTACAAGCATGTACAGTGTGTACAGCATGTACAGCATGTGTTGTAGGCACCCTAGGGCGCCACAACTTTGAGAAGCCCTGATCCACTGTATCATGCCCAAAGAAGCGTATGGCTTCACAACAAATGCATATATAACTCCAGATTCATGTATGCAACCTTGTGTGTGCCCCTCAACAGACAATACAAGGCGGCAAAAACCACATTATTGGACCAAGGACCACTGAATCACAATGACCACACTCTACTGAGTGCAATATCTCTAGTTTGACCTGTTTCTGGGAGCAAAACAAAACGACTGCAAAGTCGCTTTTCAATTCAGTTGTCTGTCTAGCTTAGCTGATAAGAAAACAATGAATATACTAACATTAAAAAAGTCATATGCCAAACTAATTTGATTATGTACAGTACTGTATGTAATCTTTTTTTGTTTTGTTTTTTACTTCTGTTTCTGGCTAGGTGACAGAGATAAGCAATGTGAAAAATATCACTCGGTTGCCACGGGATACCAAAAGACAAGCGGTGGCCATCGTGCTTACAGACGACACATCACGCACTTTTACCTGTGAATCGGGTAAATGCGCGCTCGTACACAGGCACGCACGCACGCACGCATGCATGCACATACTGTACACACACACACACACACACACACACACACACACACACACACACACACACACACACACACACACACACACACACACACACACACACACACACACACACGAGCTAAATGAGATGCTGATTATGCCAGTGTATGAAGTCAGTAATCTTCAGATTTAAATAAATGTGTCTCTATTTATGAATGCCTAATAATTATGAGTTCTATTTTGTCTACACACTTTTTTGTGTCAAACATGTTCATATTCAGATCCACAAATGAATATGTATTTTGCCGTGGACCCCCCCCCCCATCAAAATATTGGGTGATAAGTTATTTATCAATACCATGACTTTGGCCGACGAATGTGAAAAATATAGTATATTCTTCATATTTGTATATTATTATAATGATTAGGAATAATTAATCACTATAATACACACTCACATAAAACAGTCAGAGATATATACTAAGTCAAAGAGTGCTCTGCTGGGACCTTGACCTATTTATAGTTTGTTTACGAAATTGTAAAAATATTTAGTCTTAGTTTTAGTCACCATCTTAGTTTTTGTTACCGGTAGTTTTCGTCTTCGTCGACGAGGTAGTCGACGAACTTTTTTGTCGCAGTTTTTGTCGGCAAAATCAACACTGAAAGGACCCCTGGGGTGCACACAGACCCCCGCATTGACATAGACATATAAACGTATCCGGCTCTGGAGCGTACAGTATGTGCTCAAGGGAGGGCTCTGGAGCGTACAGTATGTGCTCAAGGGAGGGCTCTGGAGCGTACAGTATGTGCTCAAGGGAGGGCAAAACTTTCCCGAGATTCCTTGTGAAGCCCCGCGGAAGCATGAGTGTGCGTCACAGAGCAGTGCGTTAAAGATGCGCTGTGATTGGCCAGTAATCACTTGAGTGGCAGCGTGACGTAACGTGCCTGCACACTTCCGGTGTACTTCCTCTCCCAGTGTAAATTCTTCCGCCCCTCCTTCAGCACACATCGCAGCGGCCAATGAGGCATCTATTTTTTTTAATATCTATGCGAATTGAGCCCCTGATTTAGAAAGTTCTGTGTGATTCCTGCCCACCTCAGAGCTGGAGGCAGAGGAGTGGTTCAAGACGCTGTCGATCGAGTGCCTGGGGACCCGCCTCAATGACATCAGCATGGGAGAGCCTGACCTCCTGGCTGCTGGGGTGCAGTGTGAACACACAGGTGATGCTCAGGAACGCACGCACGCACACACACACACACACACACACACACACACACACACACACGCATGCACGCAAGCAAGCACGCACGCACGCACGCACGCACGCACGCACGCACGCACGCACGCACGCACGCATGCATGCACGCACGCACACAACGCACGGAAGCACCGTAAAATCATTTAGAACTAACTGAATTTAAAAAAAAAAATGTCAAAACTAACTCAAACTAAACTATAATGTAAAATCCAAAACGATTCTAACCTAAACAGACAATCTGGGTACTCAAAGGCAAAAGGAGGAATAGCCTTTTTTTTTAATTAAAAGGCAACTGCCAACATGTTTCGACCATGCATGCAAGGTCTTCTACAGGGCGAAAAGGTTGATTTTAATTCAATAAAGGCTATTCCTCCTTTTACCCTTGAGTGCCCGGATCGTCTGTGTTATGGCTTGATCTCGTTTGATCCGTGTGAGCAGTGAACCTTTTATATACTTTTTACTACAGTCACATTTT
>NC_137862.1:31626266-31731266 GCF_963924005.1 Protomyctophum bolini
TTTTATACTGAAAAACATCAGTGCAAAACATTTGCAAAAAAAGAATGGTGCGGCCCATTCGTTGTGCTATATAGAACACAACAATGGACATATTATACCATGGTAAGTAACTTATGAGAGCCTAGTTCATACCGCATTCATGCCTTATGATATTTGATATAGGATCATTTCTGGGCCAATATTGCAGTGTTCTGAGCTTGTGTCCCTGGCATGGAAGTGGCTTTGTGAGAATAGTATTGGAGGCAGACTAGCATGGTGAAGTCCTTACATGTTCGTATTAAGGGAAGGTATTTTTTTCCCCCTAAGCATCCGGCTTATAAGAACGGAAGCTCTTATGATGTGTTTCATTATAATCAATAATGGAAAGTTAGACCTTCATTCAGCCCAGGACAATGTACAGTAGGACAAATGAATCATACTGTGTAAAATCATAGATCATCAACTAATGGATTTAGAAGGAGAATTCTTTCTTTGGTCAGTGTAATGGACAGCAGCCACTCAAAACTCAGAAATAGCGACAAAAACAGCTGAATTACTGGTACTTGAAAGCTGCATTATTCTGAAAGTAAAGAGAAGTAGAGTCTGGGATGTCTGGGTCTTTAATACTTTTACTTTTGATACTTAAATACACCAGATCCACCAGAAGAAACACCAGATACTTTAACCTGTGTGTGTGTGTGTGTGTGTGTGTGTGTGTGTGTGTGTGTGTGTGTGTGTGTGTGTGTGTGTGTGTGTGTGTGTGTGTGTGTGTGTGTGTGTGTGTGTGTGTGTGTGTTTGTGTGTGTGTGTGGGTGTGTGTGTGTGTGGGTGTGTGTGTCTTACTCAAGTAACATTTTGACTGAGCTACTTTTACTTGTAGTGGAGTAAATCTGAACAGGTCGTATTTGTACTCGTACTCAAGTACTGGGGTTGAGTAGGCCTACTCTGTCCATCTCAGATAACAGATTGTTACAACTAGGACTAAGACTCAGGTTGGGCTCAGGGTTATAGATCAGCCATTTAGAACTTTGTTGAAGAAGAGTCTGGGCAATTATATTTTTGTTTATTTTTGTTAGTGTTAAAAACATTTTAAAAGACTAGAACTACATTAGGCCTAGGCAGGCCTAAAGTTCAATGGTGTGTTCAAAGACTGAGCTTAAATGTGCTAATAACAGTAACCCTAAACTTAAGTTTCTAAAATACCTTTGTAGAATTACTAAAAGTTTCTAAATCTTATATTTAGATCTAGTCTCTGAGGCTCTGAGTTGGAGTCGAGTTGTCAGTCTTTTGAATATATTTTAGTTTAACTTTCGTCATATTTCAGTCATCTGAAACTGAAACTAGTATCTAGTTTTAGTCGATTAAATATCATACGATTTTTGTCGACTAAATCTACAATACATTTTGTCAACAAAAAAATATTTTGGCAGGTCTCGATGGCATCGTTAGGCTGATTTTAAAATTGGTTGCAAGCTTGCAAACTTGGTTGCAAACACAACGCATCACCACGCGATGCGTTGTATAGATCTCACTCATTTTTGCCAAAACGTAGAATTTCAGCCCTGCCCCACTAACATTCTCTGCACGTCCCTGAATACAAGCATGCGTGCGTGAGAGGAAGTGTGGCTGTGTGTGTGTGACTGTGTGTGTTCGTGCGTGCGTGCGTGCGTGCGTGCGTGCGAGAGAGGAAGCATGGCTGTGTACATTGGCTCCTCATCTGAGGGACCCAGATAAAATGTCACACATGTTGTTAGAGCTGGCAGCCAGCGGTGGAAAGACTACTCACATATTTTACTTAATTTAAAGTAGTAATACTGCAATATGGAAATACTCTTTTACGAGTAAAAGTCTGAAATATTTTTTTTTACTTTTACTACAAAAGTAGTAGTCTAGAAGGGCCTGCCCCAAAGTCATTAGCGCAGCCGCACTAATGACCGCTAATGGCACAAACTTAAGGGACTAAATTAATGTCGCTCCTATGCCACCAAAATGCAGTGACGGGAAAGCTACTTGGAAAATGTAGTAAGCTACACTACCAGTTACTCTCTATTAAATATAGCTCAACTACAATATACCTCATTTTGTAAGTAAAATGTCTCGTGATCAATTTAGACCAATTTAAATCCAAATAAATATATATAAAAGATATGAATTATCAACCCTACTCTATCAGTGGTTCTCAACTTTTTCAGGCTGTGAAATAATCATATTTGAACTGCTATATAACGCCGTTATTTATAACGCCGTTACAGTACATACAACACTGGTGATGAATATGAACAAGGCTGTACTCTTGTGGAACGGTTATATTATATCAATTTACTTAAATTGACCCTAAAAAAAATAAAATATAGGTATGATTTTGCTCATTTGACAAGGACATTCTGCCTGGCTAATGGACTATAACGGCAACATTATAGTATATAATCTCTAAAACGCCAGACGATGGAGATCCATTCATACGCTGTGCACGACGACAGCGACGACGCGGTGACGGAGAGCGTGGATCTATCTACTCCAGGTGGAGGAGGAGGAGGCTCTCACCTCATTTGCTCTAAAACACAACTCATCAGTACGCAGCCTCTGTCCCGCGCCGCGTGTCACTGAGCGAAGCAGACGCTCGTTTCAGCCGCCTTGACCTCGAAAACCGTCAGCGTGACTCCCAATCATCTACCCGCTGAGCAGCCATATCTCCGCAGACCGGATGGAAATGGATTTAATTTGAATAAATGTCAGGAGTTTAGTTCGGATTTTGACGGGAGGAAAAGCCTCCTTCCTTGACCTTTTCCAAAAAACAAAAAAAAAGATAATAGAAAAAGAAGACACCCAGTGCCAATTGCCTAAGCTGAAATCCTGGGCGCTACTCTCCCTCTGCCAACCTGGGGAGAGCCCCGAACTGAGCTCATGCTTACTTTTATGCATGAGGATGCTTCTTATCAGCTGACAGGGTGGAGTTTCCGCATTTGGACGTGGCGTGTGGAAGGAACACGTTATACCAACCATTCTCCCCCCATCAGCGAGGGCCAGGGTGTGTGTGTGGCTAGCACCCAGGGTGCTCGCCCGGTTCCGGCGAGCCGCCCGCGTCCGAAGCGGTAGAGAAATAACAGTTACCATGGGGGGGGGGGTAGTTCCAGACCCCCAGGAACGCGCCCAGGGGGCCGGGCCAGTTTCGGCGTGCCGCCCTGCGTCCGAAACGGTTGAGAAATGACAGAATTACCGTATGGCGGTCCCTCTACTGTACTGTACCGTCACTGTACTGTACTGGCACACCCGAAAGCATACAGTTAATACGTGCGTGTGTGTGTGTTTGTGTGTGTGTTAGGTTGCGCACAGGTGGTGAAAAACAACCATGCTGTTTTCATGCTCATACCCACCCAGACACCCACCCAGCCAGCCACCCACACACATGGCTCTCAAAAATAGAAATACTGCAATGTAGAAATACTCAGTTACAACCAGAATTAAACACTTACTTGAGTAAAAGCACAAAAGTGTCGGTATCAAACTATACTTTATACTAAAGTACTCATTATGCAGAATGTCCCATTTCACAAGTTTTTCAAATGTATAAAATAGGCCTAAAATATTATAAAATAGCAGATCTACAAATTCACAGTATAAAGGGCTGAAGTGTCTACAGAATCTACAAAGTAAATAGTAATGATTAAAGGTTTTCAAATAATGAAGTACAGTACTTGAGTAAATGTATGTCACTCATTCTTGAGATGAGGGACAAAAGTGGAAAAAACATGTCCCACACATAAGAGCCTTATTTTATGTAAAAAATAAATTAATTCATAAAAATAAAAGCACTTGCAAAGTTAAGTGTAATACAGTTGTGTATTATTATGCCCTTAATTTCATTATAATTGTTTTCATATTCCATCTGAATTAGTTAAAAGCAGGCTCTGTACCCAAAAAGGCCTGTATTTAGCCTGTCCCCAGCAAGTGGCCACAATTTCAAACTGCCAAAAAAGTGTCTAATACTGTCACAATCACATAAATATACATACTAAATTAAAGTAGATTGTCAACAACATAGCAAATAATATACACAGTTAATTTTAATTTATATTTTCTATTAAATATCTCATATCAAATGTTCGTCCCACGTCTCCGTCAACTCCGTCAGGTTTTTTTAAAAGTCTTAAATTAATTAGAAAATATTGTCGACAGATTTAGCCTGAAGACTCCTTTTCCAAGTCCCATTTATATTTGTTGCAACAGTGGAGTACCTGGTCTGACAAGCATTCAATTGTTTGATATTTTAAACAAACAATGTTGATAACAATGTGGTCACAGCTTTTACATGTCAACTCCGTCAGGACATTATTATGATCTTTGTTAAGAATTCCAAAATAATGTTTATTATTTTAGTTTAGGGGTTAGGTTTAGCTAACAAAATTAAGCAAAAACAAAATGGCTACATTGTACTAAAGAGGGTTAAGATGAAAACAAATGCCATTTTGTCAACTCCGTCAGACGTCAACTCCGTCAGATTTTGTGTCTGACGGAGTTGACGTGTATCTGACGGAGTTGACAAAAGTGTTCCTAAAACAATAAAATTATTGTTTTTGAATAATGGGCAGTATTCTAATTTGGCACACAGTTAGAGCATGCCTTAAGGAACATTTTTGGCTATGGGGCCATCACAGATTTGTCTCGTGGTGACCATGGCAGCCATATTACAAAAGAGCCGCCACCTGATGTTATTTTACAATAACTCAAGTTCTACACCACCTAGGATCTTGATTCTGGTGACTAAGACCTCATTTTCAAGGATGAGGGATACAGTGGTACAATTTAGACTTTCCCTGTGACCATGGCAGCCATTTTTCAAAATGGCCGCCACCTGCTGTTATTTTACAATAACTCAAGTTCTACACCACCTAGGATCTTGATTCTGGTGACTAATCATACATTTTCAAGGATGTGGGGTACATTGGTAATATTTAGATTTGTCCTGTGACCATAGCAGCCATTTTTTTTTCAAAATGGCCGCCACCTGCTGTTATTTTACAATAACTCAAGTTTTAGACCACCTAGGATCTTGATTTTGGCGACTAATCATACATTTTAAAAGATGAGAAATACAGTGGTACTATTTAGATTTGTCCTGTGACCATGGCAGCCATTGTTTTTCAAAATGACCACCAACCTGCTGTTATTTTACCAATAACTCAAGTTTTAGACCACCAAGGATCTTGATTCTGGCGACTAATCATTAAATTTTCAAGGATGAACTTTCTCTGGGAGAGGTAAGGGCTTATTTCAGGTGCAGGTTGAGTTTCTACTGACAGGACATTAAAAGGAGGTGGGCTTTCTGGCCTTTGACTTGCCCCTTTCAGGTACAGATGCACAGTTTGACTTCACTGGCCACTGCAGGGAACTGTGGGGGAGAAACTTTGGTCTCTTGACACCCCGATTAGGTTCAGGGTTTTTTTTGGTGGAGACTTGCCTTTCATGACATCTTTGCTGCAGCAGTTGATCTCCTTACTGCCAGTGGTGGCACACTCTGGGTCTCTGGGGCATTGTATCTTGGTGGCCTCCTGCCAGTGTTTCTCCATCCTTCTCCTGAGCTCTGTGTTCTGGGGCTCTGTTATAGTCAACTTACATTGTCTTGGCTGGAGATTGCTTTCCTGCAGGGTCCAGCCCAGTCTTGTGCAGATGGCTGCTGGCCCACCTGGAGGCCCCAACCTCACTTCTTCGGTTGGTGTGATTAGGTGGGGTGGTCTTCCCCAATCAGGATGAGGGGTTTGACCCTTTCAAACTGCAGTCTGGCCAAGTGTCTGTATTTAGTTGTGAGTTTAGATACAGGATACGATTGCTCACCCAGCCCCAGGTGACATGAGGTGAAGGCTCCTTTGATTTGGTAACATTGCTTTGGTTGACATGCTGGGGACACAGAGAAAGACACTGATGCCTTCAGTGTCTGCACATCCTGCCTGATGGTCCTGAAGCCAAATCTTCTGTCTTCAGTCTTTCCCTCACTGTTCACTGCTCACTGTTCACCTCACCGAATTTAGCCCAAGGAGTTTGACCCCTAGTTTGGCCATAGACCCCCTAGTTTGGCCATAGCCACTTGCCCAAAGGTGCCGACATGTGCTGACCTCATCACATCTGTGATGATGGCTATGGCCGTTTTTAGCCAACGTAGTGTTTTTTGTGCAAAACTAATGCTTGGAATGGATCCAGAATCATGAAAAGCCCCTAGTTTGACATGCCACATGCTACTTAAAGCATAATGAAATTTAGAACATTTAGCCTTATATTGGTTGTTGATGGTACCCAACTTTCAGCAGCTGTCAAACATGCCCCTAGGGTGGTCAAATAGAAACCAATGTGGGATATGTTAGTAGACACCTTTACAAACATTGGTGAAGAAAATTCTTGGTAAGAAATGTATTCACAGATTTTATATTATTCTGATAATATTCCCTGAGTAAATTGGTAAAATAATAGCAGGTCCACCATTTTTGAAAATGTCTACCATCCATGGTCACAGGATAAATCTAAATAGTACAACTGTATTCCTCACCCTTGAAAATGTATGATTAGTCACCAGAATCAAGATCCTAGGTGGTGTAGAACTTGAGTTATTGGGAAATAACAGAAAGTTGGCGGCCATTTTGAAAAATGTCTACCATGGTCACAGGACAAATCTAAATAGTACCAATGTATCCCACATCCTTGAAAATGTATGATTAGTCACCAGAATCAAGATCCTAGGTGGTGTAGAACTTGAGTTATTGGGAAATAACAGAAAGATCCTAGGTGGTCTAGAACCTAAATCAGTTAAACTTGTCAACTCCGTCAGATGTTCGTCAACTCCGTCAGACGTTCGTCCCGTGATGTTTTTGTTAATTTCCAAAGAAATAGAAAATTTGCTGTCAAATCTTTTGTGCTTATGTATTGAAACACCAACTGAAATGATACGTAATGATGATTTTTTTTTTTTTTTACATGGTTTTCATGTTATAATATTGAAAATAAAGGTTGAAATGACGGTTTTGAGAAATTGGATATTTCATAATAGTGTGATATTGGAACAAAATAATATTAAAAGATTTGTATTACTTAACTTGATTACTGAAAGCCATTATAAGATAACTGAGGACTTTATATTATTGTTGAAATGATAAAATTCAATTAAAAGGGATTTTAGTGTGTCTGACGGAGTTGACATGAATCAGGTATTAAGTGCATAAATGTCCCATTTTAGAAAGAAATGTTATGCGAAAAACCTGTTCCTTCTCAAGATTGGTAGTTGAGACCTGTGTCTACAAATACATCTATTTGATTTGAATGCATCTTAAAAAAAAAAAAAATCCAGTTTGAAAAAGGTTTTGTCCCTTATCTCAAGAATGGGTGACGTACTTAGTTACTTTACACCACTGCTATACACCAGCATGACCATGTGCACTATAGCTATGGATTATATAACCAAGCACAGATTCAGGTCACAGCCACATATACTGTACGTAGCACACTAGGTGATTGCCAGGAGACACATCCCCATGTGCAGAAAGCAGCTCCAACCTAATAGACCACTGCTTCTCAGCCAGTGGTCCTTGAAGGGATTCCATGTGGCCCATCTAAATTATGGAGAGTTGGTAACCAAATTGACCCTTAAAGATCTTTAAATCAAAGTCAAAGTCCAAATGTGTTTATTGAAAAAACACAGGAGGAAAAAGGAGATCGGCTATATTCGGTGTGGTCGAGCAGGCTGAGGCTGGTGGGAGGCAGGCAAGGCAAAGAAACTGGTCAGAATATCACTGAGAAAAAGGATCAAAAATCACGAGAAGCAAAAAATCAAGGTTCCAAAAATACTAACACTAAGGATTCACAAGGAAAAATACTAGAGCGGTTGACTAGAAGCGTTACCACGCACTGAGGTTGTGAAACGATCTGGCATCGCCACGGGGAGTAGACCAAACATTTATAGACTGGAGGATGATTAGCTGATGCCAGGCAGGTGAGGGAGATTAGGGAACTGGAACCAGGTGTGCCAAGCTGGGAGCTGGAGCCAAGCCTAAGCCCAAAACACACGCCCACTCACAAAGACACACACACACACACACACACACACACACACACACACACACACACACACACACACACACACACACACACACACACACACACACACACACACACACACACACACACACACACACACACACACACACACACACACACACACACACACACACACACTCACACACACACACACACACACACACACACACACACACACACACACACACACACACACACACACACACACACACACACACAGACAAACATCGGCTAATCTTCCAAGAGTCCAGAAATAAATTAAAACATAACACAATACATTATATTACATTACAAAATAGTACATTTCATTTCAAAATTACATTTCAAATTACACTGATGCTAAACGACATCAGTGAGTTAAATGTTACAACATAATACAAAATACCTATACCTCTAATCCTCAACTCATACAGCCACACACACTCACGCACACACAGGCACAGCACAGCATATGCCTGCCCACAGACAGATACAGTTCATTCACCTATCTATGGTGGACTATGCATGGCAGGGTCGTCCTCTTCCCTGAGCCAGCTGAAAACCTGACCGCATACCAACACAGAAACTAGAACTAAAAAACAAAGCTTAACAGAAATCACAACATGATAGTGCATCAATAAAATCAATCTCAGCTATAGTGATGAGTTCCATAATTTAACTGCCCTAGAAATAAAAGATCGGCCTCCCATACTAGTTTTTATTTTTGGAAACATAGAACATAAATATATTTGTGTCTTGATCTTGACCTGATGTTTATCTCGAACTAATGTTAATTTATTCTTTATGTTTACTGGTTTATTAGATGTTTTTATTTTAGAAATCAATGCAAGAGACTGTTTTCTTATGCATTCAAGTGCTGTGGGCCATCCCATTCTGTTATGCAGTTCACCCGTGTCAATTTCATACCCACATCTTAAGACCATTCTAGCTGCCTTATTTAGTGTGATCTGTAGTTTTCTCATATCAGTCTGAGCTGCGTTGCCCCATACTGCACAGCAATAGTTAACGTGACTATAAATCAGACTACTGGATATTAACCTCAACATCTCTTCAGATAAAAGCCCTGTAATTCGCCCAACCATTCCTGCCATTTGCATTACCTTTTTAGAGATATCTGTGGTATGAGCTGTCCATGATAAATTGTTTTGTATTTAATTCCTAGTAGTTTGACTTCTGTGACCTCATTTATCTGTACCCCTCCATAAGATAAATTCCATGGCCCTAACCTATTCCTTTTTCTGTTGGTGCATATAACCATATTTTTAGTTTTATTAGTGTTCAGTACTAATTTGTTATTCTCAACCCATTTAACAACGTGTTTAAAATCATTCGCCAGGTGCTCATGCAACTGAGTTTGTGATTCAGCTACTGCAGTGATGGTTGTGTCGTCAGCGAACATGTGTGCATTTGAGTTGGTTAGTACTAATGGAAGATCATTTGTGTATAATATATAATAGAGGAGTCGAGAACCAAGACAACTCCACAGGAATTCCACAGGAAGTAGAACGAGGTGAGGAAAATGAGCCGTTGACATATACAGACTGCTTTCTGCCATACAGATAGGATTTCATCCAATTGATAGAATTCTGACTGAAGCCATAATGATTAATTTTTTTTAGAAGAATTGTGTGATCAATCAGATCGAAAGCGGCAGTGAAATCTAAAAGTAAAATGGATGCAAGTTTACCTTGGTCGAGAGCATTCAGCCGAGAGCATTCAGCCGAGAGCTGTTTCAGTGGAATGGTTTTTACGATATGCATGTTGGGCATGAGTTAATAGGTTATTTGTTTCCATGTATTTCCATATATAATCACTTCAACTACTTTCTCCAGGATTTTACTTAGAGAGGAAAGTAGGCTGATTGGTCGGCTATTTGGGGCAGTAAAAGCGGATTTACTATCCTTAGGAATAGGGCACATTTTTGCATGCTTCCATATTGTCGGAAACTTGCCTTGTTGCAGAGAAATATCAAATAGGTATTTCACAGGTCTAGCGATAAATGGGGCAGGATATTTTAGTAATTTATTATCAATGAGGTCATGCCCTGGAGATTTGTTTTCAGGGAACAACAACAAAAAAAAATCAATTTCGACAAAAGATATGTCTGGTGGTAAAACAAAACTGCATTCTGTCCCCTGCATAATCTGTGCATCTATATTTCCCACCAGTTCTTCGTTTGATTAATTGTTGATCAATCCAGGGGGATGGTTTAGCTTTGATTGTACTTTTCCTTATAGGGGCATGATGGTCAACGACCTCAGTTAGCAGCTTATTAAAACAATCGACAGCATCATCTAGATCATTCTCAAGATACACCAGATCCCATGGAACAATGCCCAGATTTCTTCTGTAGTCCTCCAGTTTAAAATGTTGGATGGAAAAGAAGCTCCACCTACGCGGCTGACTGACGCGACGGACAGATTCCTGGAAATGCTCTACTCCGCATCAGTCAGCCGTGGAGGTGGAGCTTCTTTCTCATCCACCAGCTGTCTCAAAAGCCGGAATGACGTCGGGCATCATCTTCCTCTGTCCGCGGCTGTGCGCGAAGATGTGCCTGCGCTGAAGGGGACACAGCTTGACATCACAAGGCCTCTGCCCGGACCAGACTCCATTTGGGCATGCCTAAATAAGGGTTCGTCCCAAACGCGTTCCACACCACCACAGGGAGTGCAGGGCCCGGTGTCGACAAAAAGGCCTCTACCCGGGCTCTGGACCTGCCCAGGCATGCCTGAGACAGAACTAAATAAATGAATGAGGGACAGATACAGAAATCTCCTGATCTGACTATCACAATGTCTGACGAAGAACTCCAGAACTCCATTATGGCCATAAAAATAAATTCAACACATGGGCACTGTCCCCTAGTAATAAATAAATCACACCCGTGTGAGCCGAGTGGTGCAACTCCCCTGCCCCTCTCTCTCTATATCTCTCTCTCTCTCTCTCTCTCTCTCTCTCTCATTAGCAGGCAACAGTGCAGCACTCTCTCTCTCTGTTTCTGGCACAACAGCGCCACTTTTGCCCCTACTGGTACTCTAAACATAGTAACATAGTCCCATAGTGACATTGCTGTTCCTTGCTGTGGTTGCACCACTAAGAAGAAGAAGAAGAAGAACATTATTAGAAATAGACAAGACTGCCATGCTGCCTGTATCACAATGAAAGATATATTTTATTATTTACCCTCTAATTAATGACATATTATCAAAGGTGTATACGCGGGGCCCCAGCCCTCAGCTTGGACATCACTGCATGTTTTTTAAGGCACTCCTAAAGCAGTCTCTTTAATTGCTCAGCGGTCTTATCACAATATTTAGAGGTTGTGCCAGCTGACAAGATGGCCAATTAATCCACAGCACTAATTAACTGGTATAATGGGGCTGTCACGCAGACCACAAGATGTTTCCTGATCCTCCGACAATGACTCAGCACTGAAACTGACACTGAGGCAAATTGGTTCGCTAATAATGACTTGAAATAAAAGGCCTGATGTATGCAGAGTGTACGAGCAGGGCTGGGATCAGTACTCAGAAACTGTAGTGTAAGTGCATTTACTTAAGTACTGTACTATACTTTGAGGTATACACACTTTACTAATTTCCAATTTCCAATACTTTTACTTCTACTCCAATACTTATACATATCCCATCCAAATATTGTACTTTTACTCCACTACATTTATTTTTTTAACTTTAGTTACTAATTTACTTTCTGGGTTTGTTTTTGTATTATTACAAAACATACATTAACCACTTAAGCCCTATACTATATACACATTTCAGACAACAGCCGATACTATAAGGGCATATCTTAAAAAATGGATTGCATGTGCAATGTGCATTTATGTTTATTATTATTATTATTATTATTTTTTTAACTAATCGACTCTTCCTCATCTTTAATCTGATCCACCCTGACCCTAAAAACTGCTGTGCTTTGATCTATTTTTGATACCATCCACTCTGACCTAGATATGCTGAAATGGAGGGGGGGGGGGGGGGGGGGTGCTCCTGACACATCTGCTGTTTAGTTTGACAGGGATTTGCTGGAGGTCTATGCTGTACAGTATATTTGGTTATCGTTGCCGTCATAACTTTTTGTGCATTTTGTTTAGTAAACGAGCTCATAGATCTGCTGCTTTTGCAATGTTTTCTGAAAAGTAACAGTTTCTTTTGAACACTATGAGGTTTCCACCCGAGGTTATTGTTGTTGTCGGGTAGAAACCTTATGTGTCCAAAATCTAATGTTTCAGAATATTTTTAGCCTGTGTTCCCATGGATCCAAATGTACTTAAGAGACAAGCTCCCCCCCCCCCACACACACACACACACACACACACACACACACACACACTGGAAACACTCTCTTACACCAGTTAACTCAAAGTGTCCTTGAGTGGGTTCCAAATGGCCCCGTACGGGTGTGTAACTCTGAAATTACAACTTGGACACTCTCAGACTTATGGAGACTGAGAGGACACCTCCAGGTCCACTGGAGAGGTCAGGCGCTGGGTGTCTGCATACTCAACACCACAGCAGTTTGTGTGAATTTCCACTGCAGACACTGCTTTTGATAACAGAGGCCATCAAACAGCAAAGCAGGTCAAGGGACATAATCTGACATAATCCACTCTAATCTCTGGGGAGACTAACCATGCACACGCACGCACGCACGCACGCACGCACACACACACACACACACACACACACACACACACACTCACACTTTAGGTGCAGTAAACTCATGGATATGTCCTCATGATACAACACACATGTCACTTAGCACTCCATGGGCACATTGTCTTTGGGCGGGCATCCCAATGTATGTCTTTACGTAATGTAAATCTTGGTCATTATTATTATTAGTATTACTAAACGATAATTGATCTTGTGCAGCTAACAATGACATGCAAAAAGTCCTATCTGATTTGATTAAACAACGTTAAACGATGTTAAACTCACTTTGCCACTCAATTAAAGGGAGGTGAACGGCAGCACGGTTGCGCAATCCGGTCTAGGATCGCTAAAGAAGGAAAGGCCAAGCAAAAAAAAAATAGAAAGAAGAAGATACTCTATATAGGAAGAAAAAATGGCTTTTCTATCTGTGGCAGCACAAAATGGTGACACTGCCATGCGCCCTTTATACTGCACAGCACTACGTTCACATTAAGCCCACAAAGAACATTTCCTAAACAGCTCAGCAAGTCACCCATCCATTTTCTACATGCAGGGAGACAACACCTTGGATGACATGACCATATTCCGCCGGATTCATTTGTCTGGGAAAAAAAATAAGAAAAAGAGGTGATTATGTCTTCGGGAGGAGTCACATTATCCCCGCCATGCGCGCCAGGACGTTTCTCAGCCCTCCCACTCTGGAATGTCAACACACACACACACACACGTCGGCTCCTCCGCCAACAGCTCATTTTAATTAGTCCATCCCAATTCATTAGACAGCTGGGTGAAATTGCTTTGCGTCGTCGTCGGTTTCCCCCCGAGGAGGGGGTTAGCATATGAATGGCTCATCCTAATGCCTCTGTGCCTCACATCACATCACTGCCTCTGCACTATGGACTGGTACTACACCCCCCCACACACACACACACACACACACACACACACACACACACACACACACACACACACACTCACACACACACACACACACACACACACACACACACACACACACACAACCCCCCATTACGCAGACAGTCACCAAAAATACCCCAAAACTTTGCATCTATTAAATCATTCTGCAGTACAATTAATGAAAGGCATTACTCAGTGATACAGCCTCAGACTGGCATCATTTTATTAACTACACGGAGGTATTCTCCTGAAATGAATAAGAACAGCAAATTAATATGAATAAAATATACCAGCCTGTTAACTGCGTCGATTCTCTCCATAGCAGGCTGTGTGAGGGCGCCCTGGGAAGCAGTTGGTCGCTGGACCAAACTGGAGAATCTCTTACCATTCGTTATATCAAAGCAGCGCTGGCATTTGACCTTGTGTTACAAGCCGCTGCTGTACACCTTTATAAGTAATGGTACTTCTTAAAAGGTATATTTTATCCCACCAAGAGTCACCAGACCAAGAATGGGCGTTGATTGCGATTCAGGGCTGGAGCCAGGCTAGGTCAGCTCCATATATGGAGATCTAAGGGTGGCAGCAGGGGCAGTGTCTTGAGTGTACATGGTTTGATGAGGGCCCGTATAGGGCCGGGCCTAACATTTTCAGGCCTGTTGAGAATTCTAGTTTTCGCTGGCTGCCGGGCGGGCCCGTCTAGAGTTTGAATGGACAGGTCAGATGTAGAGTTGCTGGCCGATATTGATGAAATCAGGGATCTCCATATGGGCATTCCCATGGGCTTGAGACGTGGGGTGACGGACGGACGGACCGACTGGCGGACTGACTGACGGGAAATGCACGTTTTCATAGTAAATGCGACCTGTGGCATAAATTCATGTACTACTATAACTCCAATCTAATCCAAAAGTATTTTATTCCTATAATTGTAAGTTTATAACTCAACCATTTCTCTTGTGAGGCAGCAGGAAAGTGGTTCCTCACAATGAGAAAAAGAGGTTGCGCATTGGTTTTCAGTGGAGTGCTAAACCCAAATCCAGTATACATCAAAAAATAGGAATAAAAAAAAAGTAGCACATCCAAAAATGCTATACATGACGGACAGAAGTACTCTGATGAAGGCTGCATAGCCACGTGTGTGTATGTGTGTATACACGTGCACATGCACACAAATGCACGCACGCACACACACATACACACCCCTCCCGGGGACCCAGGTTGTATACCAAACGGAGCCTCTAATTGGATATGATCACTGACACCAGGCTGGAGCCTCAGAGCCCCTTAATGATGCAGGCAAGGCAGGCAGTCTGGATCAGAGACAAGATCCCCATCCCAGCACCCCACACCCCCACCCCCTTTACCTGTGAACAGCCTTTAGGAGGGAAGGGATGACAGCCCCACTGTGGGGGGGGGGGGGGGGGGGGTAGTACCAGCGCTGCAGGCATGTTTAAAGTGGTGCAGGGGATGTATGCAGGGAGGGGAGTATGGAGAGAGGGCTTTTAAAAGCAACCGAATGATTCTTCCGGTTTATACCTCTTTATTCCATCTAAAAGCCGTTTAGTCGAAAATAGCCGACCTATAAGCCTGCATGACTTGCAGGATGTGTCATTGCATTGGCTTGTAGGTCGGCTAGTCTGTGCTAATGCTATAAGTGATCTACATTCTCACGAGAGAAGATATCTCGTGTTACGTGGTATCTTAGAGCTCACATTATCACGCGTTGTGGGATTGCATTTCTGCTATTTTCGGCTTCAGATGGAAGAAAGCGTGTTGGAAATTTAACCTGTCTGTGATTACTCGAAGAGATTTTTTTTTGCTGCAGTTTGTACTGTATTAAGTGCTTTCTTGTGATTTCTTCCCTGAAGGCTGCAGACAACTGTTGTTTGTTTTCTCACACAGAGCCCAAGATGTTCCACTTGCATTTTTTAAGCCGTTAAGTCTGGCACCAGGAAAGAGCAACATACAGTGTGGAAATTTGCATAATCATGTACCTCTACTGATTTATAGGCTACTGTACTGATGTTCCAAAGATAGAGTTCTTCTACACTCGGCTTTGATTGGCAGTGTTCCACGCCAACGCTCACTCTATCTATAATTTTTTGTGCTTGTGCCATGTGCGTTTTAAAAGTGAATTCTATCTTCCAATTTTGTCTGAGAAGGATACATTAAGACCATCATTTTGGAAGTCGATCCTTAAATTGTAACTTTTTTGTCATCATGTGGGCATGATGCAACCCACAGGTTAACACAATCAGCGCCGGGATTCCTTCAAAATAGCTCCACATACAACTAACACAGACTAAAATTTATTTTGTTTGGTTGCGCTCTGAAAATACCAGATCTACAAGCTCACAACGCAGTGCACTGCAACACATTGTGAGCTTGTAGATCGGCAATCAAATGTAAAATATCCAAATAATTTAGACTAAAATAAACTTTTCAGATGACAAAAATATGACTAAAGGAAAATGTATTCAAAATACATCGGAATTAGTTTTTCATTTCCTGAAAATGTATGTTTTTGGACATACAAGGTTTCCGCCTGACAGCGACGATTAATTACCGTGTGGACTGTGGAGTGTAGGCATCGTAAAGTGGCTACATCGTTAAGTGGGTACAGTGGACCTTGTCAATTGAGATCCTGACCTTTCTCTTTCATGGGACATCAAGACGGTGGCGGACCGGAGAAAACTTGACACCAATATCTCCCTGAGGACGATATGAGTGACAGCCAACTCATCCAATCAAAATGTCACCTCTCTCTGTAGGCCTTGGGCCATAGGTGAAAGAAGTATATATATATATATATATATATATATATATATATAGTAAAGGTCTGGTGTTCAAAATGTACACAAGAGTACAAAGGTATTGAGCATCAAAATATACATGAACCAAACTAAAAGGACTCATTATGCAGAAATGTCCCATTTCAAGTTTGCTAAATGCATTACAATCTTTTGAAATTGTAGGAGCTCACAAGACGTGTAGTATATGTATATACTGTATAGGGCTGAAGTGACTAATGTATGTTTTGTAATAATAATCTAACCTTTCCTGACTTTTATCTCTCTAGCTCTGTCCTTAGTGTCTGCAGTGAGATTAAATATTTGGGCCACATCATCTCAAATGACCTCTCTGATGACAAGGACATACTGTATATAGACAGCGTCGGAAGTCATACTGTATGCACAAGGAAACATGCTGTGTCGGAAATGTAGCATGTGCTCAGTACCGGTGAAGATTTCACTTTTTAAATCCTTCTGTACACCCCTGTATACCGCCCACCTGTGGTGTCGTTACAAACAAGCCAGTATTAGACGATTGACAGTGGCCTATAAGGACTGTATGAGGCTGCAAGCCAGATGTTCGTCAGTGTTGGGGCCCCCACCTGCTCTGCTGTGCTACTCAATCTTAAGTATAGATTTATGTATAGATTTATCTGAGTCAGTAAATGACTAACCCGATACGTAGTTCTGTCAGGTTCTCCTGCAGACTGTGGAACCATTGACGAACTTGTCCGTATGTTCGAAACTGAACATGGTGGAACTCTTTATAATTTTTTATTTCTATATTATTTTTATTTATTATATTGTTGTTTTTTACTGTCTGCAATAAAGATTTAATTGAATTGAATCTATTGTATATTGTAGTCACAGTGACTAAAGTTTTAAAATAATTGTAGTGGAGCAAAAAGTACAACAATGTGTGAGATGTAGTGTGAGTTGTAGTGGAGTAGAAGTAGGTACTGACATTTGGAAATACTGTAAAAAAATAGAAAAAATAAAAGTATACCTGAAAATTTTACTCAAGTAACTTAAAACGTGCAGATCCTTTTGCAGCACTGGTGCAAAAGCCCACCACTGGTGTGGTGGGTCAATGTGAGTGGAATGGCAGCGGGACCGATGCATCCATCAATCATGTGAAATGAAGTGACAAGGTGACACTCTAATGAAGCACTTCAAAGTCGCCTCCAGCACTACTTGGGTCAGTACAGGATCAGTGGAAGTCTGATGGCAGGGATAACAGACACATCCACATCGATTAGCACTTCACTCAAGGAGTTTTAGTCAGCAGGATAACTGTATGGTATGGTGTTATTAACAAGTATATGAGTACGCTTTTATTGCAGTGGTTCTCAACCAGTGGTCTGGGGACCAGCAGTGGTCCTTGAGGGGTTTCCAGGTGGTCCCCAACTAACCAAATGGACCGTTATAGATCTTTAAGTCTTCAGAGTGTAAAATTAAACCAAATAGACCAGTAATGGGGGGGGGTCCGGCATATTAGTCCGGCATATGTCTGACATACGTGGTCACTGGTTAAGACTCACTCACCTGTGGCTCTGACATGCTTTTCCGGTTAAGACACATACGTGGCCGGTTAAGACTCACCCGTGGTGCCGACATGTGTTACTGGGTAAGACACATACAGTACGTGGCCGGTTAAGACTCACCAGTGGCGCCGACATGTGTTACTGGGTAAGACACATACGTGGCCGGTTAAGACTCACCCGTGGCTTCTGCGTATGGTTAGGGTTAAAGGTTTGGGTTTGGGGTAGGGTGGCAGACTATTTACTGTTAATACGTCGGACCAAAGACATGAACATTTGAGAGGGGGCATACCCTCTCAAATGTCCATCTAAAACTATAAGTTAACACCGGAAACGGCCAAACTATAATATTGAAATAACAATCTTATTTGTGACCATGTCCACGCATTATGCAAGCATAAATGGCTTCTCCACTGGACCATTCTCACATGGCCCAGGAATGGATGGACCAAAGATGCACACTCCCAACTGTCCAGTGGAGCTCAAAGCACTACTACCTCAAGCTCACACCTCAGGTCGAATCACCCGGCGAGTAGTACCAAGCCACGCCCTGGAAACCCCCAATTCAAACACCAAATGCCTTGATAGGAGCTTTCTCCACTCTGCTATAAGGTCATGGAACAGCCTTCCCATCTAGCAGTGTTCACGCCTTCAAGAAGAGGCTGAACAAACACCTCCTCAGTATGTGACTGTAATCCCACAAAGCTCAAGGACTGTCATTCATCCAACATTCACTTTAGACATACTGTACGCCTGACTGAGTAGCTGCAGGTCATTGATAGGCTCTTTGAATGTATTTTTCTCATAGCCTGTATCTGCTTAAGCTTAATAAAAAAATAAAAAAAGACATTCCCAGCTCCCACATTTTTCACCAATTTTGCCCCATAGGGCCCTCCATGATATGTATTTTTTTGTATTTTTGTGTACCTCAAGTTGTGTGTTGTACTTTAATATATTTTGATATATTACCTCGGCTACATTGAAAATGAGGGCTTGCCTTCAACTGTATTTCCGAGTATAAATAAAGGTGGTGATGATGATGAGGATAAGTATTTTTTCATGGAATATTTTGCATTAGTAAATCAAAAGTTGGTTTCATGCAGTGTTCTAGGGTTAATGATTTTGATCGTTGAAACCGCTCAATTTGTTGGCCAAGCGTTGCCACCGACTGTTATATCTTTACAAATAAAATCACACCCGTGTGAAGTGAGTGGTGCAACTCCGTGTGTGGGTCCCCGGGGGGTCCGCAGAAGTTCCAGCCCACAGGAACGCGGCCACCATTACGAGCCGTCCCACATCCTAAAAGGTCGAGAAATTACAGAGCTACCACGTGGGGGTCCCCCGGAACATCAAGATCCCCAGGTCTGGTTCCAGCAAACCGGTCTGAGTCCGAAATGGTTGAGAAATTACAGAGTTAACGTGTGGGGGTCCTGTACTGTACTGTACTCATCATACAGTTAATGTGTGTGTGTGTGTGTGTGTGTGTGTGTGTGTGTGTGTGTGTGTGTGTGCGCACACATGCACATGAACATGCACGCAACAGTGACACAACAGTGGCACACGCACGCAACAATGACACACAACAGTGACACTGCTCAGACACAGGGACGGACACAGCCAGCCAGCCAGGGACACACATACGTAGCCGTCTATAGGAGTGGTTGGACCACTCAAAAATGAATGAGGGAATGCAGACAATGCGTTGCATACCAATATCCAATCAGCATGAGTGACACGAATGGGCCACTGTTAGCTAAGCTCTCAGCGTCATGTCTGCTGTTCCACCATCTGTCATCTTCTCCAGCAGCAGTCAGAGGGTCATGCAGATTAATATTATACATTCTGTTTGTTGATTCTTTCCGTAAATTACACAAAAAAGTGAGATAAAATAGCCAATCTACAAGCAATTATTGAAATATATAAAAAACTAAAATAAGTGAAACAAAAAGTGGTTAAGCATTTGTGTGTCTTCAGTGGACATACAAGGTTACATACTGTACCCGACAACAGTGTCATGTTTGTGCCCCCTGTCACTGGACGTGTGCTTTGTTTAATGCTGTTGGTCTGTCCTTGATGTCCGTGTCCCACTGTCCCCACAACCTCCACCGGTCAGGAGACCTACAGCCTCTTGTCTGGCCGTCCTCGCAAAGAACAAATTGTTGTGACCTGCCTGAGTGTCGTACAGCCAAAAAAGATAAATCAGAGGTGTAAATATGTAATTTCACAAAGAATAGCGTATTTATTTTAAACCTTGATTGAGACTCCTACTCAATGTCTGTTGTTGTTTATGTATGTAATGTGTTTTTTTGGAGCATTTGTTATCTGCTGTGGAATGAATTGCCCATATACTTACACATATACTGTACATAAACTTGACCTTGACATTGACCTACGTGTCAAAAGGTCATTCAATTATGCTGCGTGGAATCAGAAACTCCCTGGATGTAATACATAGACTGGAACTGGACTGGAAAGTGTTTTTAATGCCTCCAAGTACAGATGTAGACTGTAGAGACACATTTACTGACTTATTTTGAAAAGCCACTTTTTTGTGACATAGCAAGATTATCGTACATTTGGGCATGGTATATTATAGTACAAATATGATAATTATCGCACATCTGGCTACACTGGCGGTGAATGAAGGTGTAGCATATGTTTCTAACAATACAGCGTACAATCGTTATCTGCGAGTATGCCGGTCTATGCCATTCCGATTTATCACATTTACAGTACTATTTTGAATATTTCAGTTGATGTTGCATGACTAATGTAGGCCTACTATTTACATTATTAGTTTACTTGTAGCTGCACAATTATTAATGGGATTTCCTAAACCTGTGGTTCTCAAACAATGTTATTCCAAGGACTGAGAGTGTACACATTTGTGACCAGATTTGACTGAGAACCTCCAGCTTTTCACCAGAGGAGAAAAACTGATTTTCTTTTTTTTGGTCACTGACATGACCAACTATTTTGGAAGCACTGCATGTGAGGCACAACCTCTTTCACCATATGCACACTTACAAAATGAAAAATGATACAAATTAGATCAGACGACATAGCATGGCATTGCATATGGTTTTGCACTATCCTTCAGTGTAACCTTGACCTTTTTGACCCCAAACGTAATCGCCTCTTCTGGGACATCCAAATGATTATTTCTACTTTTTTTCATGGAAGTCCATCCATCTGCTCTCCAGGTATGCTGGCAGATAAACAGACATAGATACACAGACACGGATGATCATGATTACATTACCCTGCCATTACAATTAAATAAATGGAGAAACTAGACTGGGTTTAGCTCTTTCATTAGATGAAGGGATTTTTACTGTAATCATCTCAATCCTTCGTTATTAGCCTCAAAGCCTGATAGGCCTATACATAATAAATCTGATAAAATAACCAAAAAATAAAGCTTAATTATTCCGTGGCACGTTGTCAAACATAACCAATCTTGATGGCAAGCAACACCGCCATGTGAACAGAGTACTGTACATACAGTATAGACATTATGCTACTTCTCAGGATTGATATTCAAAAGCACTAAAGTAGCAGCTCAAAACGTTTCCAGCTCTCGGATCTGCTACTTTTGATGATTTTGTGTGACGCTGTAGTAATGATCAAGTAGTAGGGCTTTAATTTACGAAAGAAATAAAACACAAAAAGTTAGAATATGGAGATGAGAGGTTTCTGCGGCTGCCCGACAGCCATGATTTGATGTACAGTATGTCCCTCATGATCTGCCCAGTAATGGTTGCCTTTGGGCCCAATCCACCTTCATGTCACATTCAAGCAACCTTGTATCTTCATTCTCCATATTGATATTACCGTTTTATCTTTTTTCCCCCTGTAAATTAAAGTCCTACTTTGTAAAATGTAATTTAGCTTAGCAGTGTAGACAGATACCAGGTCATTATTGACCTGACATCCTATAGTGTTTAATAGTTTCAATGTATAGATTACTGATTTTCTCTGGATATTCAACTGTTATACTGATGATAGGTTCTTGGTTCATGATGCTCAGTGATCTTAGAAGGTAGGTTTGTTTCCCTGCCCACATCCTTGTTGTTTTTCTACAGGTGAATTTCACCCGTGTTTACTGTTTAGAGATAGTGTGATAGAGAAAAATCCCATATACCCACAATGGACTTTTTTACTTTTTTCTTCACTGGACCATTCTCACATGTCCCAGGAATGGGTGGACCAAAGGAGAAGTTCCCAGCTCCATTTCATTTAGTTTAGGAATATTTTAAGATAATATGCACGTTATTCACCGATTTGATTGCCCCCCTACGATAGCGTCACCCATGATATATTTTTTCTTTCTTTCTTTCTTTTTTTTGTGAAATGTCATTACCTAAAGTTACCATGTATTGCTACACTTTCATTATATTTTGATGAGAAATAGTTTTATGGAATATTTTACATTGAGTAAAATATACCGTGTTTAGTGATGGTGTAACGAAAAATATGTTTAGTGTTCTAGGGTTAAGAAGAGATCAATGAGGGAAAAACATCTTTATCTCAACAAATAACCTAGCCTGAGCTAATGTGTTTCTGATCTAGAGGGGCGGGTCACGGCTGAGATTTGCACACGCCCTGATTGGATCTCACGACCTGTCCATCAACCCCGGCACCTCCTCCCCCATAGTGCAGCGCTACATCACATCATTTGGAGCGACACCCACCCGGAAGGGTTGACTCCCACTTCTAGCCCAGAGCGGCCAATGCGTTCCTCCAGGCTTTCATTTTTTGCGCCGACGAAAATGAAAGCCTGGTACGAGGCTACAAATAACCTGACAGCGGTGAGCTGCATTCAGGGCACACACTCACATTATAAAATAAATAAAATGTGGGTTTTTTCTCTTCTCACGCTGATGACCTCTGACTGTCCTTTTAGTTTTGTTCTTTTTTTTTAATCAACCCCAGCTAACCTGATCTCTGCATGTTTATTCAAAATGACTGCAAAGAATTGGAGCCATTTTGAGCATATAAATTAAACAACAGAGACAGGCCAAAGGGGATAACACTAGCGATATATCTTTACTAGCCTTAGCTATACCTGTAGAATGAAAGATACATCGGCACAGATAAACATACAGAAATATCAGAAAATGAATCACTCGCATGCAAATGTTTTCAGTATGCTACTGTAACAAATAATTGAAAATGCAGCGGACAAGGCACACAATGTATGGTCCTCTTGTTGGCTGTGCAAACATGCGGTTTATTTGTCTGTTTGTACAGTATGTGTACAATGCCGGGTGGGGTGACAGGAGAGTGATAGATGTTGGATGATTTGCCTCGATACAAAGGATTTATGAAAATACCACAAGATGACCTTCAGGCTTCAACTGAGAGAGAGAGAGAGAGAGAGAGAGAGAGAGAGAGAGAGCGAGAAGGAGGGAGGGTGGGGGGGAGAGAGAGAGGCAAATTGGAGTTCTGCCACTGCAGTTGGTCCGTGTCACGCCTGGTGTCTGATTGTCCCGGGGACTCGGGGAGATTGCGTTTGTTGACTCATTTGACTTTGTTTTTGCGCAGTTATAGTTTCTCGGAACAGCCCAGCAAATTATTGTAAAGTCGATGGACGATGACGTATGGTCGCACCGTGTTGTTAGTCCTGCGGTCCGTCCTGTGTGTGTCTGTGATGACAGAATCGTTTGCCGTACCTTTTTATTACACAAAGCAGTGTGCATTCAATCACATGATGGTCAATCCGGTTAAAACAAACGCAGCGGTTTTGAAAAAGACTCTTTACCTGGTCTGAACCCTTTGACCCTCTGGAACTATGAATGAAGCCTTTAAACCTGGGCTTTGGATTTGATAAAAGCATCTTTGAGTTTGTGTTTTTTATTATATTTTTTTTTACCCAGTTATATACATAATCTATTATTATTATTATTATTATTATTATTAGTGTATTATTTTGGTGGAGCCCCAGTCTACACTGTAAAAAGTATATTTTATTTACACACTTTGCTTCAAACTGTACAACCAAGGAGTCAAAGTATAGCCTATAGTCCTGGTCAAATATTACTCAACTACGTATTGCATTGCAAAACTGTCACATTCTGCTCAATAAGCAGCACGTCCTTCTGCAATACTCACACACACACACACACACACACACACACACACACACACACACACACACACACACACACACACACACACACACACACACACACACACACACTAATCAGCAAAGACTGGTGTCTCTAATTATTATTGTCACCTTTGGGCCTTCCCCAATCATTAACGAGTCAAAACACACATTACACACAAAGTACGGAAAACTAATTAACCTTTATCAGCTACTTGAAGAGGTGAAGAGTACCGACGTCGTCCCTGAAATATATTCATCACTAATGAATCTAACCTGTGAATACGCAAAAGTGCCTCGGAATTTGACAAAGAAATTGGAGCTGCTCCAGGTCATTGCCTTGACTTGAAAGCCGACAGCATACTCCAAACTAATTAAAGGCCAAGTAGTCATGGTTGGAGCGACAATTGTGAAGTGGAAAAAGTCGGCCTCCATCCGCCTCCATGTAGATTTTTAAAAATGCATTTATCTCGGATTCCTTTCCCAGATTGCGTTTTTGGTCAGCATTACTCAAGGCCATAACAAAAACTTTGGGTTTTGGGTGAATTAAAGCACGATCGTGCAAAACTTTACACAGACATTGTTTACTTCCGGTTCATGGCCCGTAACCAGATATGAGGTCCCCTGTGGGAACTTCAACACAAATAATAACCCCACGAACCAAGGGAATAGTGCCATCTAGCATCAGTGACCTCAGCACTTCAGTGGTTTATAGGCGGAAATCTTAAAATAAAAATAGCAGATCTACAAGCTACCGATGCATGACAGGGACAGTGTGTACTTTGGCGGGCTCGCAAGAGTTAAAACAAATTGAATAATAAGCATGGCATACTGTGCCAAGCAGCGCACTTTGGGTGGTCCCATATGTTGGCTATGCATCTAACTACTGGCAGATGGCACAATTAGTAGTCTTGTCTTTCCCATATAATATTGGTTTGATTGGTAATGACCTTGGCATGCATGCACGCACATGTGCACGGCTGCACGCACGCATGACGCACACCTCTCACTGTAGTTGAGAGGATCAATAGCGAATATGGCTATTGTTGTCTCTTGTGAGGACCGGACAATCCTCACAGTGTAAAGTCTACTCACACTGTTGATTTTTACACCAAATTTAAATTTAGTTTTTGTCATAGTCATAGTCTTTCAGTATTACCCGTATTGCTTCCAAGATTATCGGACTTCCCACACCAACACTTTCTGATCTGATCAATAATGCAATCACACGGCTAGCACTCTCAATATCACGTGACACTGATCATCCCCTGTATCGCTTCTTCAACCTCATGCCATCAGGACAAAGATACAGAACCTTACCCTGGAAAAAGGTTCGTTTCAGTAGGAGTTTTGTCCCCTCAGCCATCGCGGCATTAAACAAACTGCCCCGCCGATAGGATGGTTTCTTGTACACAGTGGGGAACTCATGTTGTTTTTGTATTGTCTTGGTGTTATGTTGTTATATATATGCTGCTTTTGTTGTTGGTGTTGAACAGACCTGTGAAAATGAATATCCTTCGGGACAATAAAGATTATTATTATTATTTTGAATACTAGTTTAGTTTTAGTCATATTTTAGTAATCCGAAATGTTTTAGTTTTAGTCTAATTGTAGTCGACTATATCAGTTGATTTAGTTGACTAACAAGAATCACACCTGTGTGAAGTGAGGTGCGCTCTTATCATAACGATGATATATATTTGCTCAGACACTATGACGTAACATTCTCCAATCATTGTCAAGGGGAATTTAATGTTTGTGGAGGTGAACAGACACTAAAAGCTGGATATCAAATATGTATTGTTTTTAATGTGTGTCCAGCTAGAGGCCAAAGCACAGGCAGAGGAAAGCTATAATGTAGACAAAGCACAGGCAGAGGAGAGCTACAGTATGGAGCTAAACTATAGCTATGGGTATGGCTCTGCTAACACAGCTATGTCAGGGACCGGGGAGCTAGAGTTATCAACAGGCCTGGGCCCTCATCAAACCTGTACACTCAAGACACTACCACCGCTGCCACCCTTATTAGATCTCCATTCAATTCAATTCAATTCAATTCAATATTGCAGCACCATCTCTCTCTTGCTGTTTCTGGCACAACAGCGCCACTTTTGCCCCTACTGCTACTCATAGTCACATTAACACGGACATTGCTGGCACTTGGGGGTAAGTCTGCAATCAAATATTTAAGTTGACCGTATGTAATGGGAGAGCAGATCTTTATATGGAGCTTTCCTGTTCTGACATTCCATGTTGATCTGACCCCATCAAATCAAACCCTGTACACTGTCACTCAAGACACGCTCCATATATGGCCAGTGCACACGACCTCACCCTTTAGGGCCCTCAGGCGTTGTGTGTGCCATCTCCGTTCACTTCATCGGGCCAGGTCTCCTACACCAGCCTGATCTCAAAGAAAATAATATACAGTATCGAGGTCTCCACACCGGGCCAAATTCGGATTTTTAAGCGGCGCTTCTCCTTCGGTTTTCCGACGGCACTGCGGACGGTGTGCAACCACCTTATATACACGAAATTGCAATTCCGTAGATAAACGACTAAAAGACCCAAAGTCTTTTCATATATACTTGTTAATGAGGGTTTGGGTAAGGACTGTATTATTTATAGCTAGGTTTGGATTCTACTCTGCTTCGCCTTAGCCGCAATTTGCAACTCTAGATTTTTTTATGAGTTGCAATACCCTCCATTGACTCCCCACTCATCAAATTTGGTTTGTGATCTGCTTGTCTTAAACAACGTTAAACTCACCAACATTGCAGCTGTAGACCAAGCTTGAATTATCCTCTTTCAATCTGCCAAGCTTGTTTTTCATAAAAATCCCCCGTAGACATGTTATGAGCTACTTTCTGTCCAAAATATTCCACAAGTAATATTCCGAGCCGCCATTTTTAATTGTTTCAATGTGCCGTGAAACAAGACGTGTAAGACACTCAAAGAAGAGGCCGACATAGCGCGACGCCCCGTCACGCACAGCCTTCTATTAAACAAGCGCTCCCCCTCACGTCTTGTTTTACGGCACGTTGAAAAAATACGAAATGGCGGCTTGGAATATTACTAGTTTGTTGTTGTTTGGACAGAAAGTAGTCCACGGGGGATTTTTATGAAAAACAAGCTCGGCAGATTGAAAGAGGATAATTCAAGCTTGGTCTACAGCTGCAATGTTGGTGAACTTAACGTTGTTTAAGACAAGCAGATCACAAACCAAATTTGATGAGTGGGGAGTCAATGGAGGGTATTGCAACTCTAGATTCATCCCATTGTAAAATAATCTAGAGTTGCAATTTGCGGCTACCTTCGCCTCAGGGGTACCAATAAAAGTACAGGAGTCATGGTAAGTCTAGTGGCCTGGAGGTGTATTGCATGTCCTTAAACTACTAAACGAGTAAGACGCGCAAACGCGGGAAGAGTAACGCAGCTCGTACATATTTGGGTTTTGGACGTATAGCTGCTTTGGGGACTCCTTAAATGGTGCCCCTTTTGTGGCCATATGGAGCTGAGTGGACCTGGCCCCTTTTGTGCCCATATATGGAGCTGAGTGGACCTGGCCCCTTTTGTGCCCATATATGGAGCTGAGTGGACCTGGCCCCTTTTGTGGCCAAATATGGAGCTGAGTGGACCTGGCCCCTTTTGTGCCCATATATGGAGCTGAGTGATTGCTGATGCAACACACTCCATATTTGGATAGCGGGACAGACACACAGACAGACAGACACACACACAGACAGACAGACATGATCTGCTAGGTCTCATAATAAGTGCTCACTGCGTTCGCAATTATAGTCCAGGGCCTTTCTAACAATACTAGTGTTTGACGGAGGCGTGGCTTTCACAAATACGGAAGTGCAATTTCACCGCGGCTGGTTCGGACTGGGTGAGTTCGACACGCACGCACACACACACACACACACACACACACACACACACACACACACACACACACACACACACACACACACACACACACACACACGCACACACACACACACACTGTATTTTCAGGGAGACAATACTTGTTGGCTGCCTCCCCAGGTGTCTTTGAACACAAACATCCTCCTGAAATAAATCTTCACAGGGAGCAGAGAAGAACGTTACCACCTCTCATTTTGGCCTCCACTTTCATTTTCCTAAAATACTTTGGATTGAAAAATATGAAACAATATAATACTGTTAATGTAGGGGGGAAGGATGAATGACTAGAAAGCCCTCTGGCAAGGAGACAGCTTGTGCACAGTGTGGTGGTGTCATGCACACAAACCATTTCACATTATAAAAAAGAGGCTAACACAGGGAGTGCAGGTGGCGGACGGAAATCGGCCATGCCACTCTGACTCAGACATAACCATAAACAAACCCGATACGCCTATACTGCCGTCACTATGACCCAGACATAAACAAACACGATACGCCCATACATAGGCATGTCACTATGGCTCAGAGTCAGACATAACCATAAACAAATTTGATACGCCCATATATAGGCATGTCACTATGACTCTAGCCTGGGGTCCACCTATGCTTTCTATGGCATAGGCAGGATCCGTCGGGAGAATATAGACGCAGCTGTGCAACATGAGACTAATTAATTCGAGCGAGAGAGAGAGAGGAGTGTGTGTGTGTACGGGTGTGCGTCAATTTAACAAAGACGATCAGAAATCAGCAGAGAGTGATCGACATTTGCGCTACTCTATGCTGAATTGAAGTGGACTCGGTCCCAGACTTTTCTTCCTGGAAATAAAACGTCTGGGTTTCCGAGGTTACTATATGACTCAGACATAACCATAACAAAACCGAGATGCCCATACGCATAATGTGGAGATCCAGTTCTCCAGATATGCTCATATATGGTCATGCCAATATATGGGCAATAAATGTGGTATGCCCAATATTGGCAATAGAAGTTAATCCTGAAGTACTGTATTTGATAAAATAAGGACCTTTGAAGATCTTTGGTGATTGGCTTATAATGAAACAAAGATTGTCCTTGGCACATATTGTACTTGGGGGGAGGGGGGGGGCGGACGACACCGGTGCTACTGAACATTTCTGACGAGCTGAAATCATTTCGGCACTACAGCGCCGAAACAGCGGTAAAATAGGAGTATGAATCGGCCCTAAGGGTTCCGTTACCCAACTCTCCATCATTTAGCATGAGGACCACCTGGAATCCCTCTTCAAGGACCACTGGTTGAGAACCACTGATGTAATAAGGTATTGATTGGAGTCCACCCTAGAGCACGCGAGTAACATAAATGAGCTGGGAGATCGAACTAGTCTGTACAGTATCTTCCTCTAATGCCTGGAGCCATGTCACTGAATCTATCCACTTGCACGAGTATCCCATAGCATGTATATAGTGTCGCTGTTGGCCACAAAACCACGTATCTCCACATTTCAACTGGTTTATATGACCTTTCTACTAGGTCATACAAGAGTATGAAGAGTATTTATTTCTGCTCTCTTCATGGACAGTCTCTTGCTTAGATCTTTTTTTAATTCATCCAATGTTTTCATTAAACCAATGTTTGCTTATATCTCTTTTATTTTTTATTGTATGATATGTTTTCAGTTTGTTTAAACCAAGTTTGAAACGGTGTTACTATACGTTTTGTCTTGTATCTTTTCGAAAAGGGTATAGGCAAAATTTGCCTCGGCTTCAGCCTGCACTTTTTCTGTACCACTAACATTAGTGGACTCAACTTCATGTATCTGCTCTTTTAAATTTTGACAGGCTGGAATGGCTTAAGGTCATTACACACTGGCGAATTAGCGACTCGATGCGAATAAGCGATCTGAAAATGCGAAATATTGCATGTTGCAGTTCGCCTGCGAATCTCTGCAAAATACGACACCAGAGCGAACAAATAAAGAGCGAAAACGGTCGCATTTTCGCACATTCGCCATGATGTGGAAGCTTGCATGGACTTCAATTGTTTTTTTTTAAATGCAAATTATTCGCACGAATATATCGCGTCGCTAATTTGCCAGTGTGTAATGACCTTTAGGGTTGACGAAAGAGTACAGCACCTTGCAATGGGTCTGGTCCACAAGATTCGCTACACCACCAAGATACTCATGTGTCTGTCTAATAGGTCCTTAATGTCAACGAAGTCCACACCCACAAGACCAGAGGGAGCTCCTATGCCACCAAAATGTGGAACGCCCTACCAACATGTGAATCCCTTGACTCCTCCAAAGCCGCTCTCAAAGGGCACCAACGGACAGCTGCAATTTGAAACTGGCCCCCATAAAAGTCTGAGTGGTCCCCCCCATTCTCTTTTTCCCCTCGCTGTGGATTTATTTTTACACTTTTTACCTCATTTTATGATGATTTCCTGATTTTATAAGATAGCTTGAACCAGTGCTAGTTGTCTCGTTGCAGCCCGCTGCAGTGGTGCAACTTAACCGGGATGCAAAAACTTCAAACTCGATATCCGGTTTGTAAAGCCAGATATCGCTGAGGACATTTGGGTTGTAAGGCCAAATATCCTGTCCCGTACAGCAGGCAATGGCGTCTCTTGCAAGGAGCGTCGCAAATGCTGCTAGCTCCCTAAACCTCTTCGGATTTTTCTTTTATGGTTCACTAGATGCGTGTCATGATGACCATGACGATACCAGGCGTGTATACCCATATATGAGGTTTCTACACTAGTCTTGTGTCAGCGCTGGATATCGATGTTGTCTCCATACATGGAGCTATAGGTTGTCTCATATGTTACAGTTATATAGAAATGTATATTTGTACGTGAAAATGGTGGACCCAATTGTAAACAAGTGTCGTCCACAGTTCACAGTCTTTGATTTATTAATCAATCAATCATCTTTGCTAAATCCGGTTACAAGATCTTGTTCATCCTTTTCTTGTCTTTACTTTACTTTGTTTATGTTGAAAGGCTGTTGCATATTGATGAACAATATCAATGTAATGCAAATACACCGGATTTAGCAAAGATGATTGAGTTTTTGAGACTAATCAATAATAACTGCAACGCAGCCCGTCCCAAGTAGAACGGTCTTGGACATACAAGGTCTTCCGACTGACGGTGATGATATTTCATATTTCACGCACAGTGAAACGCCTGCCAAGAAACGAGAGCTGGTGAAAGGAAGCTTGTAATTCAAAGCTCATACGGATAAGGTCCTTTCAAACGGGCAGTGATTTAACGCACCTATAGTTCATTTTCAATGAGACCTGCGGTTTTTGTCTGTATGCGAGGAGAAGTCGAGGGGCAACAACGCAAACTTATTTTCGTGGGTGCGGTCCCGTGAAATTGTCACGTGCGTGCTCGTTTTGTGCACACGCCAACGACACACCAGACTCACCAGCGTCTTGCGTTGTCGCGCCCCTCTTGAGCAGACCTAGAGCAGGCCTGTCGTTGATCCAGGCGACAACGTCTGTGTTCATCGCTGCCAGTTTGAAAGGACCTTAACGGTGAGAATGTGAAGCACTAAAACACATTAAGTGTGCAACGTGAACCCTTTTTTGACTGTGTTTGCGAACGCAGTGATTGCGAACGCAGTGAGCACTTACTATGAGACCTAGCAGATCATGTCTGTCTGTGTGTCTGTCTGTCTGTCAGTCTGTCTGTGTGTGTGTCTGTCCCGCTATCCAAATATGGAGTGTGTTGCATCAGCAATCACTCAGCTCCATATATGGGCACAAAAGGGGCCAGGTCCACTCAGCTCCATATATGGGCACAAAAGGGGCCAGGTCCACATATACAGTAACAGCGGGACAGACACACAGACAGACAGACATGATTTGCAGGGTCTCAGCTGCGTTCGCTTCCCGCGTTTGCGCGTCTTACTGGTTCACTGTGTATTCAGGTGAGGATCGTCCATCAATCTCCTCCGATCTCCAGTCACCCCTTGTCTCTATAGTGCGGAGCCTGTCATCTCTATAGCCCCCCCCTCTCTCTCTGTTCCATGGGTTGGTGATGCAGCATTATAATTATATACTGTATTGTGAAGTGAAAGAGAGACATTTGCCTCTATATCTATGCATCTACGTCAGGGTTTCTCTAACCTTTTCGTGGGAAGAACCCCTACATTGATTTGGCTGCGGACCCCCATCTGAATTTTTTATATATCATATATACAGGTTTAATGTATGTTTTTAGTTCAATGTTTGTTTTAAAAACACCATTGACAATGAAAGGGAACTTTACGTCATCTTGTCCCTAACAGAGCGCAGAGCAGAGCGCATCACCGCATGCCTGGCTGACATCTCACAGTGGATGTCCTCCAACCACCTCAAACTGAACCCAGACAAGACTGAGCTTCTCTTCTTCCCAGCTAAGTCCTGCCCTATGCGGGAGCTAACTATCTCCGTAGACAACGCCCTGGTAACGTCTGTCCCAACAGCCAGGAATCTTGGTGTTGTCCTGGACAGTCAGCTCTCGTTCAAAACTCACATCACAGCTGTCACTCGATCCTGTAGGTTCACAATCTATAACATAGGATGAATTAGACCGTTCCTCACCCAGGAATCAGCCCAGCTTCTAATCCAGACAACAGTCTTGTCAAAACTTGACTATTGTAACTCCCTCCTTACTGGCCTACCAGCATGTGCACTTAAGCCTCTCCAGCTGATCCAAAATGCCGCAGCTCGCTTGGTCTTCAACCAGCCAAAATTCTCACATGTCTCCCCCCTGCTCCGTTCCCTCCACTGGCTCCCGGTCGCTGCCCGCACAGAATACAAAACTCTGATGCTGGCATTCAAAGCAACCAAAGGTATGGCTCCCCCATATCTTGCAAGTATGATCGAACCCTACAAACCCTCCCGCTCACTCAGATCAGCCAACGCAGGGAAGCTGGAAGTACCCTCACTAAAAACGCCGGGACAACACTCCACACGTCCCAAACTCTTCTCCCTTCTGGCTCCAAAACTGTGGAATGCACTTCCCATTGCAGTCAGAACTGCAGCATCACTCCCAATCTTCCGCCGTAGTCTGAAAAGCCATCTTTTCAGACTCCATCATGGCCCATAGCACTTACCCCACCCCCTTAGATAGTCATTCTGTAGACTTAGATAGCATTTGATACAGACTTATAGCATGTTATGTATAGACAGCATAAGTGCATTGTATGTGCTATTGTCATAGCACGTCATAGTACATATGTATAGCATAGTAGTATAGATGTATAGCTTATTATGTATAGTTTCATTATAGATATTCCACTGTTACTTTCTTAGCTTACGCATGTTTCATGATAAATGTTTTTATGTGATGTATTCCCATGCTTTTTTGTTCTTGCTTAATGTAAATCGCTCTGGATTAAGAGCGTCTGCTAAATGCCTAAATTGTAAATTTTTATTTGTAACACAAACATTAAATGCCATTAACAATAAAGATAATGTAATGTTTGTTTTGTCACCGTTTGTTTTACATCACCATTACATCACCTAATCAACATGAGTTAGACTGAATATACCAGTAACACGCGCAAACGCGGGAAGCGAACGCAGCTGAGACCCTGCAGATCATGTCTGTCTGTCTGTGTGTCTGTCCCGCTGTTACTGTATATGTGGACCTGGCCCCTTTTGTGCCCATATATGGAGCTGAGTGGACCTGGCCCCTTTTGTGCCCATATATGGAGCTGAGTGATTGCTGATGCAACACACTCCATATTTGGATAGCGGGACAGACACACAGACAGACAGACAAACAGAAACACAGACAGACATGATCTGCTAGGTCTCATAGTAAGTGCTCACTGCGTTCGCAATTAGCACCCCCCACTTCACACGGGTGTGACTTGATATAACATTAGGGGGCCAAAGATAGAACCCTGGCCCGGCGCACCAGGGCACCATGTAGTATATTACGGATAGAAAGACGTTAAAAAGCAAGTTGCAGTTTTGGTTGTTTTCCAATTAAATGGTATTTATCTAATTTGGCTTGATTTAATTAGATAATACTGAAAAGTTAGGTTTTCATTAGTAAGTTAAGAAGTTCTTATAGCCATGCCAATAGGGTTCTGGAAAACACGCACACACACGCACACACACACACACACACACACACACACACACACACACACACACACACACACACACACACACACTGCATCAGAAATCCAATTATGCTCGTATATGCATCTGCTGATTAAATGCCGTGCAGAAATACATTACTGATAATGTCACACTGATTGCAGAATGTGTCGCCGACCCAATCATGGAATAAAATCGAACACTTCAGTGAAATTAAATCCAAGTCCAGACGATCAGCAAGGGTCATCAATATGTCTGTACACGGACAAATGGCAAAGATTGGTCCTGTCCGTGGCCAAATTCAGATTTTATTTTTTACACACCATTTTAATCTTCTTATTTTGATCACACAATTACTAAATGTCAAGTCACCAGGTTTTCTTCAGAATAGGCTATGTATGACAATTATTTACTTTTACTTGTTGTACTTTAAGTACATTTTAAGCCAATACTTTTGTACTTACTATTGAATAAGTACATTCTGGACTTTTTGCAGTGTTGATATAGGCCACCACTGCCGCCCACCCCCAAAGTAAAATAAAGCACTATATCTGCATAGCGTATTCAGAGATATGTTATGCAAGGGATAATATATGAGGCAGTGGTGGTAGTTGATGCTGAGACAAAGTCGAGGTGTTTAAGCGGGTGTACAACACCCGCTTTCATCCCCTCTTCGGGGAGTGGTCATCAATATGTCCATACACGGACAAATGTGTCCGCGTGGCAAGAGTTTAGATTTTATGTTTTACACACCTATTGGTCTTAGTTTGTCATAAGATCCAGGTTCGGAATATGTATGACACATATTTACTACGACACTATGGCAGTGGTATAGTGTATATCAAATGTTTTATTTGCAAGGACCCCCTCACCCACATTGGTTCCATTTGAACACTCTCAGAGTTACAGACCTGTTATGGTCATTCAGGGCTTGCTCTTTATGTGTTTCTGGTAATATTCTTGTCATTTTCTTCAAGTCCATGGCAAAAACAAACCAAAAAATACAGAAATGCCCACCACAAGTGAACATGGCGATGGTGGTGAGTGCTCTCTCCTTTAACTACTTACTCTCCACATGTCTGTTTGTTCCACTCATTGGTGGTGGTCCTTTGGTATGCAATGAGGCAGACAGACCTGCAAGGGTCCATTTGGATCCCTGAGACCCCACACTTTGAGGACCGAGACATCCAAAGTTTTCAAGGCGTTGTTGGAGTGGAGAAAGGCTCGATCTGCAGCTTCTCAAAGCTCCCGACGTCAAGACGAAAGGCCAGGTGAACTTCAGCTGGGCCCTCTGGTCCCGCATTCTTGTTGTTGAAGCCGCAGGCTGTCAGCGTTTGGCCATCATCCAGAGCCATTTTTTTTTTGAAGAGCATTTGATCTTCTGGCGCTTTCTTCATAATCCCCTCGATGATGCGCTTCAGCAGGTGCACGCTGTCTCTCTCCTTGGCGTCTGTGAAGGTGTTGGTCTTCTCACGTCTGATGATGAAGTACACTGAATCCATTGTTGAGCTCATGAGATCTTTGCAGGTTGAAAAGCTAGTGTATTAATTTGTGACATCAGAGAGTCCTCAGCGACTTACTGTATATACAGCTGAAGACGTGACATACATTCCCATGGTGCTTACATTTCCATATACGTATGGTGCATTGCTGTAGCTGCTGGAGAATGTATTAAATTTTTATGCAAATATCGTCCAATAGTATCGGACATACCTAGTTGAAAGTATATTCTACCAGCAGTTTGTATGGACTATGGAGGCAGGTATAGCGTAGGCTAGCTGTATGGACTATGGAGGCAGGTAGCGTAGGCTAGCTGTGAGGGATGTTTGGAGCACTTGAAGGCATGCATTTTTCACACATTCCAAACAGTCAGGTCACACCGTACATTGTGACAGCATGCAACAGGGCAGCCGATGTGAAGTATCAGTGCAGAGAGTGCAGCATTAATCATTTACAACATGTTGAGTGTTTGTGCACCGTGTGTGCGTGCGTTGTGTGAGACTGTTTGTGCACCGTGTGTGAGTGTATGCGTGTGTGCGTGCGTGCATGCGTGCGTTGTGTGAGACCACCTGTTTCGTGTCAGTACTGCAAAACCTTCACCTTGGAATGACTTTGTTTTGGGACCATGACCTGTCGTGGACAGTAACAAAGTACATTTACTTGAATGTGTAGGCCTAAATACATTTTTGGAGCAGACAAATAGTGTATGTACTTTTTAACTTTAACTCAGTGAAAATAGCAGGTAACATGCATCATTTCTAGACAATATAATATCAAAACTAGGGCTGTCCAAGTTAACAAATATTTTAGTGAGCTCAGCTTATATACTGTAGCTTAGGGCCTTAGGCTATAAAGCATAGTATAGATTTTGGCTATATATTAAAGCATAAAGGTGGACATACTGTAGAGATGTCCCGATACTGTATCGGTATCGAAAAAGGATCGGCCCTTATTTTGTCATATCGGTATCGGCGAATATGCCAGTCTAACCACTGTCTGCTATAAACACAAACACAACACAAGATGTATAGCTAGATAAACACTATTCCCGGTCGGTGGACTTCAAACTAAGATCTTTTTTATTATAAATATTATTCTCTGGTATCGGTATTCTGTATCGGTATCGGCTAACACATAAATTGTGGTATCGGGATCGGATTGGAAACGAAAAAAGTGTATCGGGACATATAGGCTAGTGGACACTACAACTACTACTACAACAAGTACATTTAGCAGATCCTTATACCCATTTGCTGTAGCCTGTTTCATGCCTGTTTTATGTTCTGTTTAGTTCTGGATCTCTTCTCCACTAGTCTCTCCTTAACGTTTTAGTCCAGTTTTAATTTGTTGACAAAAATGTCAGTACATTTAGTCATAGTTTTGTGATCATAGTTTAGTTTTTATTTAGGTAAAAAGAGAGGTAGTCGACGAACATTTTTTGTCATAGTTTTAGTCGACAAAATCAACACTGGTCCACTACTGCTTTGTGGGCTTGCACAACTTCTATTGACAAAGTAGGGGCATTACATCAATAATATATAATCATACAAATAAAGTGGAAAGAGTTGAAGAGGCTCAATAATGCATTAGCCTAGCCACATTAGCCTACTTATTACATGGCTACATGTCAACACAATATACTAGGGCACTAGGCTATTGGAAATATGACTTCAGTCTCTTATGAGCTTCAGCTAGGGCTAGCCCACGGTTCCTTAACGTTGCGTACACAGACCACCAGGGGCCTGAATGGTCCCCTATATGGTCTTTAACTCTGAGAGTGTACAAATGGAACCAAATGGACCACCCCCCCATCTCAAAATGTGTTGTTCCCAGGACCTCCAGAAGCAGTCTTTAGTTAAAAATGGTACGCTTTAAAATAAATATTCAAAGATTTGCACAAATCTTCTAGATTTTGTTGAATAGCCAAAGTAGGCTATACAATAATGGTTAAAGTGGTTAAAATGACACAGACATCTTCCATGTGTGACTGTGTCAATGTCTAATACAGCACCATGTACAGTGCTGTACATACAGTAGCTGCTGCTATATGTTGATGCAGCTCATGTCTATAACCTCAGATCATTGTACAGTATATAACAAGACATTGGACTTGGACATACACTGGATCCAGGTTATTTTTCTCTAATTTCTTGAAAAAGTAACGGCTGTGGACATGCTGCTTTAAGTCAACAAACACGGCTCTCTCTCTCTCTCTGTTCTACTATAGCTCTCCTTTCCCCTGAAGCCACGCATCCATCCACCTGCATGTTGGGCTCCAACTCGTGACCTACTTGACTGACGGAATAGTCAGGCTCACACTCTCCATGCAACAGCAATGCTCTTAATAGCAGTGGTTAAAAAGTAGGCTATACTAAATTGTTTAACTTATTTAAAAGTATCAATACTGCAATGTAGAACTACTCCATTACAAGTGAAAGTTGAATGTACTTGAGTAAAAGTACAAAGGTATCGGCATCAAAATGTACTTACAGTAAAGTACAAAAATAGAAAGTACTTGTGCAGAACGTACCATTTGAAGTTTTCAAATGTATGTTATCTTTTGAAAATAGTAGATGTACAAGCTCACAATGTGTCACATCGCAATGTGCATTGTGAGCTTGTAGATCGGCTATTTTCAAATGGTTGAAATGTATATAGGGCTGAAGTGGTTACTGTATGTTTGTAATACTAATCAAAGTTAAGTTAAGTTAAGTTTTCAAATAAATGTAATGAAGTAAAAGTACAATATTTGGATCTGAGTAGAAAGTATTGGAAATACTCATACAAATAACTCATAATTGTACTGCTGCTATATAAATATTTTAACTTTTTCAGAAAACTCAGGAAAAATCAGGATTTAGAATGCATTTTTAGAATCGGCCTCAGTCCAAAATGGGTTGTGTACAGTACTTAAGTTTTAAGTAAATGTACTATAGTTACTTTCCACCATTGCTCTTTAGTGACCAAAACACGTGTCCATTCTACAGCTTTACACCTCCCATGATCTTCTCTCCTTGAGGCTGAATGTCACGGTATACTCACTCCAACATGGAAGAAAATATGTCAACCCCTGTTTTTATCTGTCCTCCTGGATATCTTTACTTATGGCTGCTGTCTCTCTAGGGCATAGCAACAGACAATCCATTCCCAAACGTCATAACAATTAATGTAACAGGCCTTAAAACAGGCAGAATCTGAAGTCACTTGCATCAGGATTTGGTACAAAACTGACTTACACTAAAGGTGTAAGAGCCATACGATGTCTACTGATTTAAGTGATTTTAAATGGTGTATAGTATATGACATGACATCGCAGCGGGGCATGGGCGAGGCCAGGGTTGCCATGGTTACCCAGGGTATTTAAGCCCAGTCCCTGATTGAGCACAGGTGTTGCTGATTGGCAGAGGCACAGTTTTCAAGAGCTGTGGTCTGAGTATGTGTATTGTGTAGCGTTTGACCGTTTATTTATTGTATTTATTGTGCTGAAGTATAGGACAACGGCGTAAATAAATATTGTATTAACTATCAACGGACAACATTTTTGACTTCAGTTCATTTGATCACACGTCTGAACAACCTCCTTGCCGTCAGTTAACCAGTGTTCAAGCATAGGGCTTGGACACTACAAAAGGATTTGCGAGGGCTGCACCAGGAGCATGCAATTATCTATTCATAATGACAGGAATGCAGTAATAACTTTCACCTTCGTCTTCCATCTCTCATTACAGCATATTTCAATTCAATTCCTGAATTATTTCCATCAAAGTGCACCGATCGCGTCATCATCACTCTAATGTAAACCACTGGCTTATTTTAATACTATAGCCTGAAAAAATAGCAATTAAATCCTATTGCAATGAGGGGTCATGCACTGCAGATTCTTCTTTTTCTCTTGTGTAAAGGTAGCTATTTTTGTATTTTTCAAATCACATGTCTTAATGTGTTTCTATCTATAGTATCCCCCAGAATGAGTTAATTTTACATAATGTTCACGATTAACCAGAAATAGCGGATCTACAAGCTTATAGCACGGCAATATTAGGTTACATCTGCTATTTTTTTAAATGTATTTTTTATAGCCAAAGTAAAAGTCATATAAAGTCCCCCATGCAAGCCCCAGAGGACATGAACCCTGAGCACAACTCTGTTCCTCTCTTCTGTTCTGACTCCCCAAAGCTCTCCTATAAACTCCTCTTCTAAGGAGTTCCTGATGCTCAAAGACAGCCAGTTCTGTCACAGCATGTTCCCCCTCTGGCACGGTGGGCACAGGCAGCGGGCCTATTTATACACAATGGTTCAGGACCCTCTGTACCCCCTCACAGAAAGGAGTACCACCTGCCTCAACCCTCTGCTTATACCAAAGATTGCTTTTCTGAGTTACCATAGGGCTGAGTGAGAATAGATAATAACACTCATACAATCATGAAATTATGCGTCCATATTAAGCCCAAACCACACCAGTTCACAACTACTGGTACTGTAGTTGCAACTCTGTTGCAACTACTGTACCCGTTTTAAGGTCAACCACACCAATGCACCAATGCAACTCCTTGCAACTGGCATTGCAAGGTGGAAGCGTGTCTGGAAAGGCTACAAATTTATACTCTATCGTACGACATGTTACTTGCCGAAAATAACAGATCTACAAGCCATAATAATAATAATAATACAAAACTGAGATGAAATGGAGAATTAAAAGTGTATAAAAATGGAAATACTTCAATAATATATAGAAAACCTGTACTTAAGTACAAGTAAATGTACTTCCCACCACTGAGGGTTGACTCTTGGAGCAGCAGAGCTTCAGAATGGTTCATCCCGCTGACTGACCAATCAATGCCACACATATTGTTCATCACGTCACGTGACCCCGATCGATAGCGTGCAGTTCCTTCAGCATGACCTCCCAATCAATACGCATGCAACGCAATCCAAACAGGTGTAATAAGAAAACAATTCTGCTGTGAGCTCACAATTTTCTGCGTGTGTGTGCGTGTGCATGCGTGTGCATGCGTGCGTGCATATGCATTAGTTGCAATCGCCATGCTGGCCATTTCTTTGCCATAGATACTACTTACAATGAGTGGACAATTAACAGAAACACATACAAAGATAGCCCTAAATGACCACTTGGTTCTCAGAGTTCTAGGTGGGTTGTGGCGATGTATAAGTTCGGTCATATACAGTATGGGGGAGCCAGGCCATCAAGGGATTTAAAAGTAAGTAAAAGGATCTTGAAATCAATCGGAGCCAATGGAGCGAGATAAGGACTGGTGTGATGTGGTCAAATCTTTTGGTACTTGGCAGGCAGTTTTTAACTAATTGCAAGCGTCTGAGTGCGGATTGATCAATTCCATAATATAGGGCATTACAGTATAGTCCAGTCGTAATTAAATGAAAGAGTGGATAACAGAAGGTCCTGGGTTCGATTCCCGCTCGGGGCACTGTGGGTGCTGGCGGCGTGTTTCCTCCTCCGCGTCATCAGTGCCCATACCCGAAGGCGGGGTTGGCGAAAGGGCCTTTCTGTGTGGAGTTTGCATGTTCTCCCCGTGTCCCCTAGGGTAGGTACCCTCACAAAAACATGCAGTAATCCTGGTCTCTAAACTGCCTCCCCCTGGCCAGCCGGGGCGCCTGATGGAGGGGAAAGGAACTGGTTGGAATAACGTGTTCCTTCCACGCGCTACGTCCAACCAGGGAAACTCCCCCCTGTCAGGTGTAAAGGAGCAACTTGGACACTCAAGCATGAAGGGAGCATGAGTTAAGTCTGTTGCTCTCCCCAGGTTGGCGGAGGGTGTGTAGAGCCCAGGATCACAGTAGATGATTGGCACAGGGGTGAAAAATGGGTTACAAAATCGTGGGATAAAAAATATATAAAAAAAAAAAAAGAAAGAGTGGATAACGGTTTCGAATTATTTGATGCAGTCATGCAGATATAAGCATTTCTGTTGCATATAATATGACAAATAATTTCTCAATCTCTCTGTTAGGGATTCTGTGTTTTGCTCAAGGATATACTTTGACAAGTTCAACACAAACCCAAGGGTCCAATATTATTATTATTATTATTGGATCTTTACATGAAAACATTTGGGAACTAGGACGTTGAATGAGCACTTTACCCCCGTTTCTGTGAATAATTGACATCCTAATTAGTTGGCTGTCTAATTATTCTCTGTAGGGCTCTATCAATCTGCCCAAGTACAACTGGGCCTATATTTCTTGCTTGGGCAGATTGATAGAGACAGGGAATGGGAAATGCTGTGGAGGTTGTGGGGGTCAAGCGGAGCGAACTGCAACTTCTCCTGCATCTTTGATTGATTGATTGAAATCTTTATTAACAGTTTGCAGAATTACAGTACATTTCAAGCACAAACTCAATACAAAGACTGTTAACTGTGAGTGGACGACCCAATTAAGCCTTACACTTGTTTACAACAGGGTCCACATTGTTCAATTCATCAAAACATTTAGAGACAAACAAATAGACACTTCTATGTAGTTAAAGAACAGAACAGGAATTCATCATATAGGAAGCGAAAAGGGAAAAAAAAAAATATATACAGTGAGGGGAACAGGGGGATAAAAGAAAAGAAAACGAAAGACAGAGTGTAGGGCGCCTGCACACAACACCATGCGTTGATGCCATGTGTGCATATGTGCAGGCACCCAACACCACGTCCATACAAAAACATAGTACAATCCATAGTACAAAGACAGAGTGTAGGGCGCCTGCACACAACACCATGCGTTGATGCCATGTGTGCATATGTGCAGGCACCCAACACCACGTCCATACAAAAACATAGTACAATCCAGATACAAATTCAGCTTTTACAGAGGCCAGTTTCGAATTGCAGCCATCCGTAGGTGCCCTTTGAGAGCAGTTTTGAAGGAGCCAAGGGATTCACATGTCTTAATGACTGTTGGTAGGGCGTTCCACATTTTGGTCGCATAGGAGCGAAAAGAATTTAGTCCCTTGTTTGTGCCGAATCTGGGTTGTACATGGTTTGTTGCACTCCCTCTGGTGTTGTGGGTGTGGACTTCGTTTACATTAAGGAAGTATTTAGACAGGTACATGGGTATCTTGGTGGTGTATCTAATCTTGTGGACCAGACCCATTGCAAGATGCTGTACTCTGTCGTCGACCCTAAGCCATCCCAGCCTGTCAAAGTGGGCAGGGGTGAGGTGGGTTCGGGGGGTGAGGCCAAGTAGGAGCCTGACCAGTTTGTTTTGGGAGGTCTGGAGCCTTGTTTTAAGGGCCTTTGAGGTGCTGTGGTACCAGGAGGTGGATGCATAGTCAAAGAAACCTTGTACAAGGGCTCCTGTTAAGGTCTTCAAGGTGTTTTTGTCGACCAGTGAGGAGATCCTGTAGAGGAATCTTGTTCTTTGATTGACTTTTTTGATTACGTTGGTGGCCATCTTATCACCGGAAAGATTGGCCTCCAGGATGGAACCTAGGTAGGTAATTTGATCCTTCCGTGTGATAATATCATCACCAACTCTAACCAAGAAGCCATCTGCCTTTTTGAGATTACTATTTGATCCGAAGAGAATGGATTCAGTTTTTCCCAGGTGTAAGGATAGTTTGTTATCAGCGAGCCAGGTGCAGATTCTACTGAGTTCAGAGCTGAGGGTCTTTTCAACCTGCAGTTTGTTCCTGTCCGAGACCAGCAGTGCTGAGTCGTCTGCGAACAGGAACAAGTTGCAGTCACAAGCTGAAGTCATGTCGTTTACATATATTAGGAACAGTAAAGGCCCTAGTATGCTTCCTTGTGGGACGCCACAGCTCACTGGGAGGGGGGGGGACAGTGTTCCGTTCACTTCCACCATCTGTTCTCTCCCCTCCAGGTAGGATTGCATCCAGCTCACTGATGTGCTATCAAAACCAATAGCTTTAAGCTTGTTAACCAGTATGGAGTGGTTCACGGTGTCAAAAGCCTTTTGGAGGTCCAGCATGACCATGCCGCAGTATTTTCCAGCATCCACCTCGTGTTTGATGTGGTCGCTCAAATAGAGAAGGCATGTGTCAGTGGAGTGGGATGTTCTGAAACCAGATTGGAACTCGTACAACAATTTATTAGTGGCAAGATACTTTTCAACCTGTTCATAGACTATTTTTTCCATCACTTTCGAGATGGAGCTTAGAATAGAAATAGGGCGGTAGTTGCCGGGTTCTAATTTGCTCCCTTTTTTGTACAGGGGGGTTACTTTGGCCAGTTTAAAATCTCTGGGGACCTGTCCTTGTTTGATGGAGAGGTTAACTATGTGGGTGATGACTGGAGCTATGGAAATGGCTGAGTCTCTGAGAAATTTGGAGGGAATATTGTCATGGCCAGTGGCCTTGTGGGGTTGGAGGGCACTCAGTTTCTTAAGTACCTCCTCAGTTGTTACCATTGTCATTTTAAAATCATCTTTACAAACACCTAGGTTTTTGTAGAAGCCTTTGATGTGCTCTACACCAAAACGCCCAGAGTGGGAGGGCAGTTTGTTAACCAGCATTGTTGCAATGTTTGTAAAGAAGATGTTCAAGTGATTGGCTACATCAACCTTGTCAGTGATGAGGGTGTTATTTGATTTGATGTTTATGTTAGTAAACCTGGTTTTAAGTTTCTGACCACAGCCTAGTTGGTTGTTTAGTAGCTTCCAGAGCTCCCGAGGATTGTTTTTGATTTCCTCGGCTTTATCATTGATAAAGTTACTGTCAAGTGAGTCTCTGAAAAAGTTCCATCACAACTTCAAGTTTCTAACTAGCGACTACAACTTCCCCCAGCTGACCTCTCTGTGGCAGGGCGTCGCATCGCTGTCGGCCATAAAAACCTTGTATGTCCAAACCAGTACTTTTCAGGAAATGTGTGTGTGTGTGTGTGTGTGTGTGTGGTGGGGGGTTGTCCTGGTGTACCAATGGATCCAGAGTAGTAGGCTACAATTTTGTTTTTGTCTGGATTTGTTTTTAGTCATCTCAAATGTGTTTGTTTGTGTTGTGTATATAAATATCCTAAGATTGGTGGTGGCCTGGATGGAGTCGTAAATGCAGATTTTAGAATCATGCTACCACCTGCTGAAAATAGCTGATCTACAAGCTCACAGTGCACCGCGGTGCGACGCTGTGTGAGCTTGTATATCACTTTTTTCAGCATGCAACATAAAATGACTTGACTTTTAGTTCTACTGTGTCTCTTCTTCGTCATTTTAGTCTAGTTTTTATGTGTTAATAATTTAGTCAGTTTTAGTCAGCATAGCTTATTTTGTTTTTTGTCAGTGAAAACAGGTACTCGAACAGGTACATTTTTCATCATTCATAGTTTTATTCGATCAAATAAACAATGCAATGTAGATATTATTTTGTCACAAGCTTGATGATACTGTTCATGGGTTCAGTATTCACAACATCGCCACATTCCACTCTCACTCTCACGGCGATGGCCTAGCCGTTAAAGTGCATGCCACATATAGGCTCCAATGCAGCCTCACAGTGAGCTGCAGGTTCGATTCCTGAACCCGACGACCATTTGCTGCATGCCACTCCCCGTTTCATGTCACTCTACTATCAAAATAAAGGCAGAGCAAAAAGAGACAATCTACAAGCTCAAAAGGCTTTGTGACGCGATGCGTTGTAAGCTTGAAGTTCGATTATTTATCTACTTTTGTTGCGACACTGTTGTACAACAAAGTATATGAAATTCATTTTGATGAAACGTAAAAAGATGAAATATGGAGATACAAGGTTGCTGCCCCTCAACAGCATCTGGAAGTTCCACCTCGGCTGAACTGCGGCTTCCAGGATTCGTAAGTAGAGTGGATTTGATGTCAACTTCCATTTGGGCTCCGCTAATTGAAATTGAGCGCTAATGGACTGTTGGGCAAATTGGAAACACACTCTGGGAGTTAAGAGTATTCTACGGTGTTAGCTAATTCACCTAGGATACTTAAAGAGTGCAGACACACACTCAGACTCTCAAGCTCGATTTATGCTCCATCGCTTAGCGGTGCCGCGTGTTGAAAATAGCCGACGTACAAGCTCACAAGGCGTCACATTTGCGATGCTTTAGTTGTGACCTTGTACTGTATGTCAGCTATTTTCAACATGCGCTGCAGTCGTATAGGAAATGTAAAAAACAGGCTTTACTCTGCATTTTTTTCTTACTTGGGAATTAGGGGAATATTAGACTCAAAACACGACTGACACAGTTAACATCCACAGTGAAGCGAACGACTCACTAAATGAGGGAAGATAAATCAAAAGTAGTCTGGTAAGATGGTTTGTGCCTAAGCTATTTCCTGAGCCTGGTTAGCGTCGCTCAACTTTCAGACGGTAAGAGTCGATAAATAAACAATTAAACAATGAAATGTGGTGAAACGTGTGTTTCGTGCTAATGTGGAGGAGGCATTCTACTGTCAAATGGGATGGTCTGCAGTGGTCTCTTCCTGGATGTGGTACACAAGAAATACAGGACCCGGGCGTACATATAGACGTAAAAATACCTTGTTGTGAATGTCTGGTATTGTAGGTTGTTCATCAGAGCTGAACTTCAGCCTGCAAGCCGGAACTTTAGATGAAATACTACCTCTGACAAAAGACAACAGGGAAATATGAAGTCTGTCCTCCATCAGCGGCCATCCTAAAGTGGCATGCATTCTGTTGGTGTTTGTTATTTTTGTACAGCACAGAGCAATTCGTGCAGCTCTATTTTGGACAACTAATTTTTTTTTCAGCACTAGACCATACCATTGGACAATAATCCAAATGAGTGAGGGCCAGTGTTTGCACAATTTGGGGAATGCATTGTTGTGGTATATATTGCAACAGTCTTATCAACCTGCTTTGACTATGTTAATTTACTATCTAAAATGATGCTTAGTAATTTTGTTTCCTCTACCTGTTACCATCTGTTTGACTAATAGATTCAACAGAGGGTTTTTTTTTCCAGTTTGTTCAATAATAAATTATGATCTATAAGCCTATAACGTCGAAAGCTGCACTAAAATCTAATTATTTAATACAGAAGGATGGTCTTCCTGCTTTCTTTGTTGCACCTCCAACGGTGCCATGGAGGACTATGCATGGCAGGGGCGTCCTCTTCCCTGAGCCAAGCCTAAGCCTGACCGCATACCAGAAAGGTAAGTTTTGCTGCAGGGTCATCAGCTGGGGACCACCATTCATGGATGTTTCGCCCCTTATCCAGAACATCTCCTGGTGGCGGGGCAGTGAACAGGGACGTCTCTGACACCCCCTGCAGCGCAACTTATTTTGATCCCCCCCAAGACTTGTCTCGTCATCTCAGCCAGAGTCAGTAGCTTGCTTTCTCTGCTTCTTCTGACAGTTCTTTGGTGGCCTTGCTTAGCCTGGCTCCCCGTAGACCCACGTCCTTGAGCAGGCGTGACGTGGAGCTACCAACAAAGCCTCTAGCTCCCACCTCCACCGGGTACGTCCTGGCACTCCATCCACTTTCCCTGCACTCCGCAACCTGGTCTGCATATTTTGCCATCTTTCTTTCATAAGCAGCTTCCATTCCCTCCTCCCATGGCACTGTCAGTTCAATCAGCAGTACTGACTTCACTGCTGCAGACCACAGCACCACATCTGGTCTTAAGGTGGTGGTGCAGATTTCCGGGGGGAACTGGAGCTGTCTACCCAGATCCACTTCCATCTTCCACTCCACCCCTGGTGTTAACAGCTTAGAGGGTGGTGCTCTCTTGCTGGAGTGTTCTGCAGGATCCCCCTGCCTGAGGAAGTGGATCTTCTGTTGGCTCCTTGATGGACTCAGGTTATTGGCCTCCTGGCGGCATTTCTCCAGCACCTCTGCCAGCTTCCTGAGCACTTGGTCATGTTGCCATGTGAGCCGGCCCTGTGTCAGAGCGGTTTTGCATCCTGACAGAACATGCTGGAGTGAGGCATTGAAACACTGAACAGCTCCATCACAACGGAATGCTTATCTGTCTGGGACTCGGGGTGGCCAAATGGAGACGTTTTCTTAACCGCCTACCGTTAGCACACACCAACAACAGGGTTTAACTCCACCCGGACGGAACATTGCCTTGGCAACAGTTACAATTAGGGATGGAGCTCGTTAAGTGCACTTGTTTAAGTATCCAATAATTTCCTGAGCTGCAACACAGCCAGAGGCTTCAGTGATGAAAGTGATTCAATGGGATTGATTTGAGCTGATGAAACCAAACCTCGGGTGTTGCCCAGCGCTGTTTGTGTCTGCCCACTCATTTTGATTCTGGGTTAATTATCTTCTGACAATACAGTAGCTTCATTGTTATTGGCTGAATTATATGACAAAAAGAAAAGGAAACAATGGACAACAACAATGAAAAATACAACACAAAACGTTTCTGCCTGCGACTCGCCTGGTTGAATTAAAACCCTACCACCAAGTCATATGCAATTTCTGGAAGTCATTATCCGAACAATGTAAGTAGGGGAGAACGGGGTAAGATGAGCCAGCGGGTAAGTTGAACCAACCACTTTATCTAGAAAACTAGAAAACGGTGTTGCCATGTGACCTAAAATCTAGTAAGCATCTATCATTTACACCTGGCTGAATTGCCAATGACAGGACATGTGAAAGTTCTCAAACGGCACATCTGTATGTTAAGCACAAGTGCTTTTTTTTCCAGCAACGCCCTGCTTCACATTCACAGCTGCAGACCAGTACAACCATACTGTCTTATACTGTTGGCCACTGCAATTGGGAGTTCAGTACCGTACCTTACTCAAGGGCACTTCAGCTATGTGCACTTTCCCAATCACATTTTTTTCCCTGCCGGTATACAGACGTGTGCTTCTAACCTTAAGGCCCAACCAGTGTTGGGTGTAACGGCGCTATTAATAACGGCGTTATGTAACAGACTACTTTTATTGGTAACGGAATAAACTAACTAGTTAGTTTTGCAATTTAGTAGTTACTGTAGTTACTTAGTTACTTTTCCAAAACAGTAGTCCCGTTACTATAATGTGTTCCTGTTCATTTTGTGTGCAAGATTTAAAAATAATAAAGCCCTGACTGCCCGGAGTCTGTTTCTCCTGCCTTCTGTGTGATTTATCTTCCCAAGCCCCAACGCGCAGGGCATAGTATAGCCTATACTATACATCCTGCGTCTACTACTTCCTGTAAATTCACTTAAGAAATAAAAGTATTGTTAGTAGATTTTATTGTGAAGAGGAAGGACGTTGTTTTTGTTGTAGCCAGCTGCCATGACAGTGCCGGTGGTGGTGGTGGCGGCGGAATAATAATAACAACATATTTTAAGCCAAAGTAAAAACTGCATGCGTCTTTGACTTAAACAATGGAGGCTAAAAACTTTGGAATTACGTTAAACATGGTGTATCCTCCGTGGCACTGTCATTAGGTGAGTACTAGTTTAATGAATTGTTTAAGTTTCATAGAAACATTCATCATCAACAACAGGCTGTTGTTGATGCCTCCCAAAATATCAGGTTACAGGATTCTCATTATGTTACTGTCACTGCCTGCAAGGATGGGCGCCGTGCCATTTCTTATAAACTATCTAGTTCATACGTGGGTCCACGGTGGTGGTGGTGGTGTTCATGTGCCGCGGTGCGCGCCGTGGGGAGGGCATCATGCGCGCTGTTGGCTGGTTGGAGCGCTGCAGCCTTTCTGTCCAGTCCTACGTGTATAGGCGATTGTGGCGAATTAAATTAGTTAATAAAGAGAGAGCTGTAAAGGGGATATTGTCTATTGTCAGTTCATGGTGTGTATCATTCTCGTTTTAAAGTTAAATAATAATGTAATAATGAAGCGCAATGACGGTAGGCAGTAGCCTAATAGCCTACAATGTAAACAACTTGCGCAAGCATTAGAAAAAAAGGTTTTTAATTGTCGGGTAACGGAAAATAACGGAAAATAATCTAACTTATTACTTTTCTCAGAAGGGCAGTAATCCATGCAGTAACCTAACGACGTTACTTTAAAAAGTAACGATGCCCAACTTACAATACACCATTGTTGTGAGGTCTCGTTGGCTCCACCCCAAAGCAGCAGTCTAATAAACTTGACATTAGACATTAGTCCGACTACACCGTCGCTCGCACAGCCGGTTACAACTAACCCAACAGGTTAAAACTAACTAACCTGTGGCTGGTTAAAACTAACCCGTGGCTTCCTTTCTGTGAGGTTAGGTTTTGGGTAGGGTGTCGGACTCATGACTGTAGGACTGTTAGTACGCCAGACCAAACGCATGCTCCCGCTCTCAAAACCATGAATGCAACATTTACTAGAAATGAAAATGCCCCCCTTTCCTTTCCATGCCATACCCAAAGGCAGCATTCGGGAGAATTGCCTTTTCCCGAACTCTCCTGAACTTGAACGCTGATCCGCTATTTTTGGAATTTTGGAATTTCAGCCCTTGCCTCTTCAACACTGTCTGCACGTCCCTGAGACTAATCAGAATTTGCTGTCAAAATTAACAATGCAAAGCATCACTTTTGGCCTCAATTCATTTTCATGATCAGCCACGCAAATTGGATGCAGGACTGGCTGTACGGTGCTCTGGTGTTGCTGTGTGCGGTCTGCACGCGCACACACACACACACACACACACACACACACACACACACACACACACACACACACACACACTGGAGTAATGAGTGTGTCAGGTAGGCAGCGGATAACAGGATGCAGTCTGTTTGCCAGATATCTGAACATTTTCATGTAATGCTGCATCCTACCAGTCCCATTCTAATACATATACCTCCACATATGAACAGTGGTGGAAAAAAAGTAGGCTACTCAAATATTTTACTTGCGTAAAAGTATCAAATACTGAATTGTAGAAATACTCTGTTACCAGTAAAAGCCGGAAAAGTCTGTAGCCTAAGTAAAGTATTGGCATCGAAATGTACTCAGAAGCTACTCATTATGCAGAACGTCCCATTTCAAGTTTTCAAATGTATAACAATCTTTTGAAAATAGCAGATCTACAAGCTCACAATGTGACACATTGTGAGCTGTTTTGAAATTCTAATAAAAAAAGAGTAACCCTAACCCTAAAGTAGTTAAATAATTAAGTAAAACTACAATATTGGCATCTGAAATGTAGTGGAGTAGAAGTAAAAGCACTGAAAAGTTGACATACTCAAGTAACGTACAAATACCTCAAAATTGTACTCAAGTAAATGTACTTTCAAATTATTCTTTAATTATTTATATATATTTTTATCCCACGATTTTGTAACCCATTGTTCACCCCTGTGCCAAATTCTTCTAATACTGTACACTGACCACATTCTGTATAGTATGAACGTAGTTATTATGTAATCACTCTCTTACCAGTCTCACTCTTTACCTCCATACATGAACATAATGTAGTCATAATTATGTAATCCTGCATCTCATCACTCTCATCCTATACCTCCACACATGTAAGGCTCCATGCACGATAACAAGCCATTAGATGTTGTTGAAATTATGTGGCAGATGCAGGCTTTATCATTAGACTAGTTTATTATTTCTGGGTAGCATGCAGAGCAGGCCAGTACCCCAAGGGCCTATCCCTAGTCTCGGAATGAATATTGCGTCTTGTTGTGAGCTCGTTGATCGGCTATTATATTAATGGACGCCAGGTTGAAAGTGATTAACATATCTTTTAAAGTTTTAACTTTCCAAACTTTTACTATTTTATTTAAAAGTTGACCAGACGACACAATCTGCACTTTTTGGTGGAGCCTCCCTCATCTCGGGTCACCTTTGTGAAAATCCCATCTGAAATAACAATTCCAGTGGAAAACAAATTAGCTTTTTATCTTTCCATCCTCTCATATCCCCTTCTCTTATTCCCCACCTAATTAGTTTCTCTATAAAAGACTATTCACATTGCTCTCCGCCACCTACTTAAAAAAAGTGTTCTTCCTCTTCGCAGTACAGGGAGGGAACACATCCGTTCCTACCCTGTGTAACAACGGGATAAGCGACTCGTATAATAAGAGCTGATCCGTGTTGTGACTGTTCATTTCCTCATTCCACGTCCCCACATTCATTGTAATTATGCCCCAGCCTGTCCCACTCCCTCCTACTCCCCTGTCACAGCTCCTCCTCCCATGATGAAGAGGAGAGCACAGTGTGTCACTGTGTGATGAAGAGCAGGGAAGAGCTGCATTGCTCACTGACAGAGATACACATCTGGAGGTAAATCTATCATAAGACACACATGGATGCACACGCACGTGAAAAACAAACACATTAAACTGTAACCTAATAACGTGATCTATCCACATGCTATATGGCCTACCATGGAAACTCCCCTCATGCATTGACGGAAACCATGAGTGAACAGTTCGGGGCCGGGGCTCTCTCCTACCTAGATGGGATGGAATAGATGGTAGGGGTGAACAGAACACTCCCCCCCCCCCGCCCCCCCTCCCAGTGAGCTGTGGCGTTCCACAAGGAAGCATACTAGGGGACTTTACTGTTCCTAATGTAAACGACATGACATCAGCTTGTGACTGCAACTTGTTCCTGTTCGCAGATGACTCGGCATGCTGCTCTCGGACAGGAACAAACTGCAGGTTGAAAAGGCCCTCAGCTCTGAACTATATATCTGCACCTGGCTCACGGATAACAAACTATCTTTACACCTGGGAAAAACTGAATCCATTCTTTGTGGAGTGGGTGACAATATTATCACATGAAAAGATAAAGTTACTGTACCTACCTACTGTACAGTAGGTTCCATCCTTGAGGCAAATCTTTCCGGTGATAAAATGGCCACCAACGTAATCAAAAAAGTCAACCAAAGAACAAGATTCCTATACAGGATCTCCTCACTGGTCGACAAAAACACCTTGAAGACCTTAACAGGAGCCCTTGTACAAGGTTTCTTCGACTATGCATGCACCTCTTGGTACCACAGCACCTCAAAGGCACCTCAAAGGCATGTACCTGTCTACATACTTCCTTAATGTCAACGAAGTCCACACCCACAACACCAGAGGGAGTTCAACAAACCATGTGCAACCCAGATTCGCCACAAACAAGGGACTACATTAATTTCGCTCCTATGCCACCAAAATATTGGACGCCCTACCAAGAGTAATTTAGACATGCGAATCCCTTGACTCCTTTAAAATCGCTCTCAAAGGGCACATACGGACGGCTGCAATTCAAAACTGCCCCCCGTAAAATCTGAATAGCCCACCCACCCCCTTTCCCCCTCAATGTATATGTTTTTTCCCCCTTTTTACCTCCTTTATGATGATTTTTTGGCTATATACTGTAGAAGTGTATATTTGTACGTGTTCTGATGAATTGAAAATGGTGGACCCTATTATAAACATGTGTAATGCTTTATGGTGTCGTCCAGAGTTAACAGTTTTTGTATTGAGTTGTGCTTGAAATGTACTGTAATTCTGCAAACAGTTAATAATTTTTATTTTAAATATAAATTCTCTCTCTCTCTCTCTCTCTCTCTCTCTCTCTCTCTCTCTCTAGGGATCCGCTCGTAATTCCAATGGTGCATTAGTCCGACAATGTGGCCTCCCGTGTGGTTAGGGTTAGGGACAGCGTTAGTAATGGGGCGCAGGGCCGGTTCTAGGCATAGGCGAACTAGGCGGTCGCCTAGGGCCTCAACCACTGAGGGGGCCTCGTCACAGGGAGAAGATTTTTTTTTTTTCATGTATCCCTTACATGGGCTACTGGCCACATGTGGCCCCCACCTAGCTTCTTAATGTTGATCTCAAAGTGCACCAGATTGAAGCATTTTCATGGCAAATTTACAATTTTTATCCGGCGTGGCAAAGCAGGAAGGGGGGGGCCTCTGTATAATATGTTGCCTAGGGCCTCAAAAGGCCTAGAACCGGCACTACCGTAGGACCACTACCAGTTGACCTGTAGTAAGTCTCATGGTCGGGGGGGTAGGACCAAGGGATTTGGGATTTGTTTATAAACATTTTGGTATTTGTTTATAAACATTTGTGATTTGTTTATAAACATTTGTGATTTGTTTATAAACATTTGTGATTTGTTTATAAACATTTTGGGATTTGTTTATAAACATTTGGGATTTGTTTACAAACATTTGGGATTTGTTTATAAACATTTGGGATTTGTAAGTCTCATGGGGGGGGTAGGACCACTACCAGTTGGCCTGTAGTAAGTCTCATGGGGGGGGTAGGACCACTACCAGTTGGCCTGTAGTAAGTCTCATGGTCGGGGGGGTAGGACCAAGGGATTTGGGATTTGTTTATAAACATTTTGGTATTTGTTTATAAACATTTGTGATTTGTTTATAAACATTTGTGATTTGTTTATAAACATTTGTGATTTGTTTATAAACATTTTGGGATTTGTTTATAAACATTTGGGATTTGTTTACAAACATTTGGGATTTGTTTATAAACATTTGGGATTTGTAAGTCTCATGGGGGGGGGGTAGGACCACTACCAGTTGACCTGCAGTAAGTCTCATGGTCGGGGGGGTAGGACCAAGTCTCATGGGTTTTGGGATTTGTTTATAAACATTTTGGTATTTGTTTATAAACATTTGGGATTTGTTTATAAACATTTGTGATTTGTTTATAAACATTTTGGGATTTGTTTATAAACATTTGGGATTTGTTTACAAACATTTGGGATTTGTTTATAAACATTTGGGATTTGTAAGTCTCATGGGGGGGGGTAGGACCACTACTACTGGCCACATGAGGCCCCCACCTAGCTTCTTAATTTTGATCTCAAAGTGCACCAGATTGAAGCATTTTCATGGCAAATTTACAATTTTTATCCGGCGTGGCAAAGCAGGAGGGGGGGGGGGGCTCTGTATAATATGTTGCCTAGGGCCTCAAAAGGCCTAGAACCTGCACTGATGGGGCGAGTCGGACAAACTTGCCATCGGAATGATGCACCATCAGAAAAATGTGTTGTCGGAATAATGACCCCCATAGACCTCAGCCCTCCATCTTTGTTTCCCGGTAATCCCGGATCTCCGGGGATGCCCATACTGTAGATCCGAAGTCCCGTTGTCCGTCCCGGGTTGACAAACATGCGCTGCTGGTTGGCGAACATGCACTAAGGTTGTCGAACATGCGCGGCTCCCGTGCTTGCGCTGCTGGTTGGCGAATATGTGCTGATAGGGTTAGTAATTTCGGAACAACTGGAGGCCGGACAACAATGACATGGCACCGTGCGCGGTTCTCCATACATCTGGCCAGCTCGTCGGTAGTTTTCGTCAGTGAAAGAAGATAGTCAATGGCCATTTTTCGCCAGCCCGCCAGTAGGTCCTTTAACAAGTGATGATGCAAATCCATTAACATCATATGATCACCTGCGGTGGGATTCCCCAGGGAGAGTATATCCCTAAATGGAGACAACATCATTTAAAAATAAGTTCCCATATAATCCCATAGCTTTATTTATTTATTAATATTTATATGCAGTGCATGAATACAGAGTAAAATAAATGGGCCTTGCTATAAAAGTGTTCCCGCATGAACAGAGTTTAAAGCAGGCAAGTGGAACTCCCCGGGGAGTCTGCCTTTCTCCTCTATACTCCTCTAAGATGAATTCTAAGTCAGTTTTTACAGTCTGCACTTGTATAAATAACACAATGTTGAAAGAAAAATAAATATATAATTTCATACAATTTGTCCTCCCATTATCCAGTGTTAAACCAGTACAATGTAACTTTACTCTTCTACCCCTGATTTCAACCCGGTTTCTGGTGCTGAAATGTTTTTCCATTGAACTACAGTAATAGAGCCTGTCTGCTTGCTCAGGGGATAAATTTAATCTTGAGACAGAGGACAAAAGTTTGGTCAGATCCCCCTGTCTTACGTAGCGGAGACATGACCTTTGACACAATCTAAATGTCTCAATCAATCTGATTGCATTAAACAATGTTAAACAACGACATTGACACACTGCCACTCATTTGCCAACTAACTTTATTCATGCGCATATACCCTCTTTACGGCAATGTAGAAAAAGTAAAAGTCTGGCGGAATGGCGAGCGGGTGTGTGTCAAATGTAAGAGGGGGAGAACAAAGGTAGAAACAACAGCATGGCAGTGGACCATTAATCACATGCAGAGAGGTTCAATGGATCACCATGATCCATTAATGGGATGTTTACGAATTGCTACTATTGGACAAGTATTCATTAACCTTGATTTTCAGGCGGGTATTATATTATGACTGCTGTGTGGAAACAAATGGATCAGTCATTTCACAGAGTTATTGTTTCTGGGTTTTGTTTGTTGTTTTGTCTTTGCCTGTAGCAACCGCATTCCATGTTGGCTGTTGGGTCGTTCCCATAGAAACTGCAGTTGAATTTAGCTTTGGGCTACGGTACAATTGTAATAGTGAGTCTTTGAGTTCTGTTCCTCTAAGAAAGCAAAAGCTTATTGTTTAAAGGCAACGTCATTTAACGTTGTTTAATGCAATCAGATAGGACTTGTATGTTTGGATGTATGGGCCGTCAAGGCCAGAAAGTAGTTTGCCACTCAGTGTAGTCAGGTAATATCAGAATAATGTCAAATCTGTGTAAACTTGAAACATTAATATGCTGTAAAAAGGCCTCTTTTCCCCTTGATCTTTATATTTTTTAGTATAATAGTATTCGTTTTACTATAATTAGATGAATAGACCAATTATTTGTTTACAAACATTGAGACTGGTCGCACCGGTGACTGTTTCATTTAATCAATTTCCAACAGATCTCCAAACCTGTTGTTTTGGGGAGCGCTGGTTTCAGTTCATTCAACCTCTCTTGTGTGTTGGCTAGAGACTAGAGAGGTGCACTCTACGATACATTTATACTTCATCGCGCAACAGTAGTTGCGCGCAGAGAACAGCTGATATACAAGACCACATTGCATCGCGGATGTGACTGTTGTGAGCTTAGAGGTCTGCGTGCGTGACACCATCACGGGACAAAGCATTAATTATACTCGATGAGCTGCAGCTGAGCGTGCAGCGGTGCATAAATAGGCTCTGCTGCCGTGATCATGAGCACACCTCCCGTTCTTATGACAGCGACTGGAGGTGATCATGAGCACACCTCCCGTTCTTATGACAGCGACTGGAGGTGATCATGAGCACACCTCCCGTTCTTATGACAGCGACTGGAGGTGATCATGAGCACACCTCCCGTTCTTATGACAGCGACTGGAGGTGATCATGAGCACACCTCCCGTTCTTATGACAGCGACTGGAGGTGTGATCATGAGCACACCTCCCGTTCTTATGACAGCGACTGGAGGTGATCATGAGCACACCTCCCGTTCTTATGACAGCGACTGGAGGTGATCATGAGCACACCTCCCGTTCTTATGACAGCCACTGGAGGTGATCATAAAATATATATACAGTGTATATATTCTACTTTATTTTACACTGTAACAATGAAAGCCTGCATGAATAAGAGTTTCACCTCACGTTGACCTTATGTCTGTACTGTGACAATAACTCATTGATGATTGAGTTACAGCAGTTAGTCAAGTGTTCAATAATTCCACCGTCCTACTCTGTGTGTACAAACTGAACAGACACGGAAGACGGAGAGAATAGCATTGTGTCCTGAAATTATGCTTGCAAGAATCCTAACAATACCATGAAAATAATCAATAAAAACCACTAGTTTGTATTAGGCAATGCATGATGAGAAAAAGAACGGGTGGATTTAAGAAAGTACGTACTATAATACAGTTTATTTTTTTCCTTTTGGGAAAAAAAGGATGAACTCCCTGGGATTTCTTACCGCTTTATTTATTTATTCATTTTGGGTGATCACTGGCACACTGGCATAAGTGTGAGAGAGGACTTTTGGTTTAAAATAAACTATTTAAACTTAGTCAAATAAGTCCCTCAGATTTGTATGTACAGTAAATTACATCCTGCACATACTGTAATTATACATTCATTAAAACTCTGAACTCTGACTGGGGAGGGAGTCTGGGAGATACGTGGGTCATTGCTCTGAGACTAATGATCATTATAACAATGTGAAAGAAAATATAAAAAATAAGGATATTTCCGTGGACAATCAAAATGTGTTGGAAATGTTGATGTGGTGTCATTCAAATTAATGTTGACATGGCACACTGACTATCCAGAAAATAAAAACATGGCACTTAATTCCAAAAAGGTTGCAGACCCCTGCTGTAGCCTACTCATTTCTACAGGCTACTTTTACTTAAAACGTTACTAGTTACCATGTAGATTTTGACTTTAATAAGAATATAAAAAAAAAAAAACATACGACTGAAGTTACATTTATTATACATTCCGGCCTTTTGAAAATACCAGCTCGCGATGCAACACATTGTGAGCTTAATTGTAGATCGGCTATTTTCAAAATATTGAAATTTGAAAACTTGAAATGAGACATGAAGACGGCGCGTTCTGTATACATAATGTACATGTCCCACCCACCCATTTTGTCCAAACTTTGAGCGAAGTTGCTGAAAGTTTGTTGAACAACGTACAGAGACAAGTTTACGTTCAGTTGAATTAATTACAGTGCAGTTTGCCAAAGAGTATGGCGGGATAAACAACTCTGTGCATTATTTATTTTTCCTCGCATGCAAATGCAGCGACTATATTGGCATTCATTCCCTAGGGCTTCACAAACAGAAATATTTACATGTATGCTTTTTCCATCTGTGCAAATCACTTCCTAGACTAATGTAAGCATTGGCTAAATAATTATGCATATCGTTGCTGTCGGGCAGAAACATAATCATATAGCCACAACATATTTTTTGTTATGGTTCATCAAATAATTAGTTAAAAAAGGAAGGAGAATATTTGCCACTGAGATGTAGGCCTACCCTACTGTATAGTGGAGTAGAAGTATAAAGTAGGAAATACTCAAGTAAAGTTACTAATATATATATTAGTAACTTTTTTTCTAATACAGTAGGTTACCAGAGTAGGCTACCGTCTACTGTTACTTATCACCACTGGATTCCAGATGGGGATAATTAAATGTTGAAAACAGCGTTGAACAATAGAAGGCATGCAAAGTGATATGGAAGTCAGACCTGCATTGTGTCAGACAATCATCTTAATATAATATGCATGCAGTCCACCTCTTAGTAGTCTAAAATGTAATCTCTTCCACGGTGTATTAAAAGGGCCGGGATAAAGGAAAATATGTTTAATAGAAATCCAATTTGATATGCGTCTTGGCAGGGCTAAAGCTAATGACAAAGGAGATAAGTAATTTAGTGCCACCCGTGTCGAGAGAGATATCAGCATAATGGTGGAGGAGGAGAATGTTAGCTAAAAACTGGGGGAACGGGCTAAGCTTTTAAAGCCTCTGTGGTAATTATTTCAAACTTAATGTATGACATTGATTTGTCACATACACAACTCCTAGGAAAACTTTGGGCACATTCCCATCGCAATGTCTTCTAATAGCTGATTCATTGACTTGTCATGTGGATGTTATGTTTCCTCTAATTTCTTCTCAAAAATCAAACAATTTCAGAGGATACCTCCTCAACTGTCTTCTAATAGCTAATTCATGTGTCATTATGTGGATATGTTTCCTCTAACTTAATTAGCCCTAGGACACTATACACAGGTGAGTTTCACCCTGACAATTATATTTTTGTAATTTTCATAATGTTGCTGATACCTTCATGATGCTCAGTAACTTCTTAATCTTAGAACGTATGTTTGTTTCCCTGCCCACATCCCTGGTTTGTTCTGCAGTCAGGTGTTCAGGTGAATTTCAATTGTATTTAGTAAAATCCCATACACCCACAATGGGCTTTTTATGTATTTATTATTATTATTATCTCACAGGAATGGGTGGACCAAAGGAGAAGTTCCCAGCTATATATACTGTGTATATATATAATGTATTTATTTATTTATTTAATTAATACACAAAATATTCAAATTACCAAAAAGTATACTAATAATGCATTCTGCATGTCAATTTAGCAAAGTATAAAATGTATGCAAATCCTTTGAAAATAGCAGATCCACAAGCTCAAATGCTTTGCATCGTAACGCATTGTGAGAATGTAGATCCGTTATTTTCAATTGGAAATGTACAGTATAGGCCTTAGGGTTGAAGTGGTTACTCCATATCAATAAAAATAACTAAAGTTTTCAAAAAAATGTAACGTATAATACTTTGCCTCTGAGATGTAATGGAAGTATTGAAAATTGGAAATATTCCTCCAGTAAAGTAAAATAACCTCAACGTTGTACAGTACAGTACTTGAGTAAATGTATTTTACACCACTGGGTGTAAGAATCTTAACAATAACATAAACTCAATAAAAGCTATATATATATATATATATATATATATATATATATTTTTTTTTTTAATATAATCAGCCAATGCATCAGCAGAAGGAAAGGGTGGATTTAAGAAAGAGGCCACGTATAATTCAGGTTGTGATTTTACCTTTGGGGATTTCTCACCGCTTTTTTTCACCAGTTAAAGTTTGCCCAGCAATCGACCCAGTGCTACGCGCTGACATGCAGCTTCCTCCCAAGAATGATTACCTGCCCAGAATAGAGGACCTACTTACTAAACACTTTCCCACACCCAGTGGTGTTGCGTGAAAAGTTAATTTATAGTAGGCATTTTTCCCCTTTACTGGAGCATTTCCAATTTGCAATACGCCTACGCCTTACAAAATATACATTCCACTTCAACCCTGATCAACAAGATCCACAAGCTCAAAATGTGTCGCGATGTGACACATGTAGATTTGCTATTTTCAACAGACTTTTTTGAAAACGTGTGAATCTGAATAATGAGTACATTTTAATGCCAATACTTTTGTACATTTACTTAAAGGTATTGTAGACAAGTTTCCAGTGTTTGTACACAGCATTGATCGAGTGTTTCCAAAAAAAATAAAATCTAGCTCCACCCCCCTCCCCCCGTCATTCTATTGGCTGAGCCAGGTCACTTCAGGCTATGGGGTTGTTGTTGCTGCTGGGAGGGACGCTATGGATATTGCGCTCGTATGGCTAAATATGACATTAAAAAATTATGAATTTCTATCGATATCATAGTTACAACAATGACATTGAGTTGACATGTTTTTTTAAGGGTAACTGTAGCGTAATCACAATATCACAAGACTGACACGACGAGTCCCGCAAATGAGGAAGTAGGAAGTAGTGGAGCAGACTCACTGGCTCTCAATTCAATTATCTTTCATTTGTAATCGTGCATATAAAACATATTGCCCCTCAAATGCCCCAGCCACTACAGCATCGTTCATGTGAACTACTTTGTCCACGGTTATTCATTGCAATGAAGAAAAATTGCTATGATGATCAGCGACGGCTTGTCACCGTTGGCGAGCACGGGTTGAATGCAAGCTTCAAGACGGCCGGACCACCCAACCATGCGCTATACATAGCGATTCTCATAATTTCAACAGGCTTACATATTACATCATAAACATACTATTTCACATGAACAATGGTGAAACTAAGATATGGGGATAATATTATACTTGCAATGAAATCGCATTGCGTTTTCATTATAATACTGCTGGGTCGAACACACAGTCAGACCCTCGCACTGTGATTGGCTAAGACTCCGCGTCACCCCGCACACAGACCCTCCTCCCAACACACTTCCTGACGTCCCGAGACAAAAACAACAGTGGATATAAACAGATACAAACACATAGAGGGAGACAAAGGGAGAGTGTATGTCTACAGGGCAGCAGCTCAGCATCAAAATATAGGGGAAGATAGAGGGAATAAGGCCACAAATATAGATAGATAAATATTTTGATTTTTGGCTGAAAACCTGCCTATATCACCTTTAAGTCCATTTTGAATTCCAGCCTTTTACTTGTAACGGAGTATTTCTACATTGAGGTAAAAGTACTTTTTCTACTTCTGCCCACACCTTATTTCATCTTTCTGCTTTCTGTTCTGCTGGTCACACAGTCACACACAGATCTACAAGCTCACAATGTGAACGCATTGTGAGCTTGTAGATATGCTATTTTCAAATGGCCGAAATGTATAGTGCTGAAGTGTTTACTGTACGTTGTATAATAAAACAATACACAATTTACAACTAGTTACTTCGTAGATGTTGTAAGGTTTCAACTAATTGTAGTGGAGTCAAAGCATTAGCCTCTGAGATGTACAGGTAGGCCTAGAGTATAGTACTCTGAAAATTGGAAATACTCCAGTAAATAAAAATAACTCAAAACTGTACTTACAGTAAGTAGGCCTACAGTTGAGCCTACTTGAGTAAATGTACTTTACACCACTGATGTTTTTGTCACGGAGCAAAGTGTTGATGAAGAGACTATAGTTCAGATGATCTGAATTGAGCTGCTCAAATGATAGCTTGATAGCTTTGTTTGTTTGTTTTCCCTCCTTCTAAGCCGAGCTTTGCACTGAGGCTTAGAAGCGGCTGTCATTTCAGGAAACAAACAAGCAAAAACACCACTTAAACTTGTTTTTTTCAACCAAAATTAATCTTTTAGTTCTACTGGATTTATTCTCCACTAGTCACTCCCCAACATTTTAGTCTAGTTTTTAATTTACCGTAGGTGTATTTCAAGGTGAGCTGAACTAGATGGGCCTCAAGTGGGATTGTCCACGGGCACTATGGTTCCCACTTGGGTGCTATCTATATTTTGTGTCACCCCTTACCCCTATTTTGAAAAACCTTTTAAAATAGTTCAAATAGCCGATCTACAAGCTCGCAACATGTTGATGTAGATCGGCTAGTTGAACTATATTTTTTTCAAAATTGTAAAAAAGGCAAAGCGGTTTAGGGGTAAGGGGTGAGGCACTGACGAAAATAGGGCCCTAACCCTAAGTGTAATTTATCTCAAATGTAGTCTTAGTAGATTTAGTCATCATAGCTTAGTTTTTATTTAGTTTTCGTCAGCGAAAAGTCACACAGCAGTCGACGAACATTTTTCATCGTATACAAAATCAAGACTGCTACTATCATTGGCTGGGAAGACAAGGAAGGACAGCATAGTGAGACCCATAATGTGACACATGTTTTGATACTGGTTTCTCCAAAAAATGGCCTTTACGGGTCTGTACCTAGTAGCTCTGAGAGCATGGAACGTAATGGACCCTGAAAGTTTTGTGTAACTCTGAGAGTGCACAAACCTGAAATGGTCAGTTTTGTTCCATTTGTATAGTCTCAGAGTTATACAAAAAAGTATCAAATTCACTTCAGCTTCCTGGCCTAACCGGCTGATGCACATCGATCAGGCTCCTTGAAAAAATAAAATAAAGTAGTTCAGAATAATTGCTTTACATTACATAAATTCAGCATACAACTTTCAAAGCCTATAGCATTGAAGGTTAAAGCAATGTTTTCAGCTAGTTTCAAAGCTCAAGGCTTTGAAAATAGCTGATCAGCTTTTATGGGCCGAGGACAGACTGACTTCTAGCATCTCACATTGACTAAATCATACATTTCCCACCACTTTCATAAGCCATTCTAATACCAGCAGAAAAGTGATTGTTCTTCACTTGTTCACTTGTAGGAAAAGTCAAGCAAGCTTTATAAAAAAATATTAAGTCTTTCCAACACTTTGGAGTAAAATGTGGTTTCTAAAACGGGTAGTCCCAATACTTGATTCTGATTGGCTGGTTACCGTCACATGACCGGTGTAAATTCCACCGATAACCCACTCCTTCAATCACTGGGGCTACTTGCCGAGCAAAACCAGAGCCAAACAAGGAAGTGATGTGGCTCGCTCTGGTGGCGCAAAGCGTAGCTACTTTTGTGAATTCAATCGTTTTATTAGGTTAATATTGCTATATGTTTGTAACCGTTTTAGAAAAGCAATAAGCCACTCGAGGCCCCAACCTGAGACCTCTCATGCTCTGCCTCTTATTGCTTAAGTAAAGTAGTTGAATACATTTACTCATAACTGTACTGTACATATTTTCTATTTATGTTTTAAATACATTTGAAAACTTGAAATGGGACATTCTGTATAATGAGTACTTTTACATTTGGTACTTTAAGTACAGTATTTCGATATTGCAGTATTGATAAGTAAAACAGAGTACTTTTTCCACCACTGATGCTGTGGAGCCATTAGCCTCCACACTCAAATGTGACCCCTATATGCTGTGCTGTTCTGTGGATCCCTGACCCCTGCCTGACTGCAACATTTACTGAAGCAATGTTACACTCAAGTGTGTACTTAACCATCATTATTGTCACCACAGTGATACAGTCAGGAACGAGTCCCGCAAGCATCACTGAAGAGGCAATATTAACAGTAAAGCACACCCTTGAGTGTAATATTGTGATTATACAATACAATTTACCATCAAACTAAAACAAAAAAATGTATTCATACGGGGCACATTCACACTCAAAATAGCCTCGGTAGTCGGTACCCAGGCTTTTATTTTCGTTCGCATTAGGCTCAAAAATGAAAGTCTGGGGAAACGCATTGGAAATTCTGACATACTGTAGGAAGCCCACTTTATTGGATTTTGCTAACCAATAACAAGAGGTGCGTGGCTCCAAATTTGCTGTTCTCTGCTGTTTGCTACCGGGGAGGGGAGTGGAGGAGGGGGGCCCCTCTAGACCAGAAATCATACAGGCTGGGCCAGGCTACACTCAAAATAACAACCATTTTTAGTTAGTTTAGCCATATTTTAGTAATCTGAAATGTTTTAGTGTTAGTCTATTAATATAAGATTTGTAAAATCAAGACCCGCCAAAGTATTTTGATGGCGTCGTAATGACTGATTTTACACTTGGTTGCATGATGAAAATAGACGATCTACAGACTCACAGCGCTATAACAGGCCCATGTGAAAAATGAAGGCCAGAGGTTCTGCTCTGAAATCCAGGGAGTGTTATGTGCAGTTTCACTGCGGGCAAGCCATCAGTGCTGCAGTAGGCTAGCTGTACACAGAAGGAAGCGCGCGCGTGCACACGCACACACACACACACGCACACGCACACAGTCAGTGGGAAGTCCTGACAGTATGTGTTGGTATCATAGACAGTAAAAAATATGGACAAAGCGTTCCGCGGGTCTAACATGAACGTAAAATGAAGCCTGTCAGTCCTTGAATTGTACATCGCCATCTTTCTAGATCCGTTTGGGCCCAGCTGGCCATTGGCTGGCCCAGACAACGAGGCGGGACTTCCCCCCTTCTTCTCCGTTGGTTTTTATTTTGACTCTAGTGGGTGGGGAATCCCGATCATAGACTGTAACGGTAGCCACGCCCCTCAGAACATACGCGACTTTATGGTCATTTTTTTTATAAATGGGACCATAATTTTCTAAAAAGAATATTATGACATTAGAAATGAGACTTTAAACTAAAAAAAGAAAGTATTCATGACCATGTTTATTAAGGTAATACAGTCTAGGTGAAGTTGGGTCCAAATACATGGACTTGGGGCTATGGGTTTTTTTGGGCCCAATGACAGCGCCACAACAGGCCATTATATGAACTTTCAGGAAATCCCGATTTCCTTAGTGGCTTCACGAAATATCTGTCTGACTGCCCCCCTGGTTGGTATAGTCAATGAATAATATGATAAGCTTCTCCCCAAAGTTTGTAACCGTCTTGGACTTTAATTTTGGGCTCCAGTGGTCTGAACTCCAACCTGTGACCCGATGTCTCTTGTTTCTCAGTGCTTAACTCAAGATCTGTCCACGGCTCCCATCTCAAGAGATACTCCTATATTATAATACCTTATTCCACCTTTTATGCTCTAATTCTCCATGTATCTTTTAACTGCATTAACTGCATGCACATTAAGCATTTCCCCCATGTTACTTGTAATATGATGTGACAACAAAGTGTGATTCTGATTCTGAAAAGTTACCTTTTTAGTATGTCTACTTGAATACTGTACTTAATCAATATGAATTTGTCAGTTAAAACAAAAAGGTTACATTTTATAAATGGTAAATGGTGGATTTATATAGCGCTTTAATCCAAAGCGCTTCACATTCACCCATTCTCACAAACAAGTGTGCACAGTGCACACGCACACCGAACTAGGAACAATGTTAAATCCCCGTAATTTCAAGGCTGCTCAACAGCACTGCTCGGTGGCTGCAGCTGTTGGTGCACATGGACAAATAATAGACACAAAATCATGCTGATATCGAGAAATAGACACACATGGTCAAATGTTGGAGTGGTATGCACCACTCAAAAAAGGAAAAAAAAGTGGGAACCACTGCATTAGAGATGCAATGTGAAAACTATCCTGCTCACTGGCCAAAACACCGTCAGTCCTTCCCAAATGACTCCATTTTTGAACAAAATGATCACACTGATTATGTCATATATTGATGATGTCATAGAATGTCTAGCAGAGATGCACTCCACTGGGCACTACTTTCTAGATATGCCCGTGGGAGAAGCTTTTTCTGTTCTTGCAAACATCTCATCTAACTGAATGATGCCTGGATCAGAGCACGCTGACCGTACGGAGGATGGCTTGTCCATCCCGAGGCACAGGGTTCTGGTGACGGGTGCCACGGGCCTGCTGGGCCGTGCCGTCTACAAAGAGTTCCACAACAACAAAGACTGGCACGCCCTGGGGACGGGCCACCGCCGTGCCCGACCACGCTTCCTCTGCTGTGACTTGCTGGATGAAGACGCGGTCAAAGCCGTCATCCAGGACTTCCGTCCAGACGTGATCGTCCACTGCGCGGCGGAGCGGAGACCGGACGTGGTGGAACGGAACGCGGAGGTGACCATCAACCTCAACGTCAAAGCCACGGCGACGCTGGCCAAGGAGGCGGCGGCGTCCAAGCCCGGGGCGTTTCTGATCTACATCAGCACTGACTACGTGTTCGACGGCCGCGACCCGCCGTATGGAGAGGACGATGTGCCCGAGCCGCTCAACCTGTACGGCAAGAGCAAGCTGGACGGCGAGCGGGAGGCGCTGCGTCACTGCCCCGCCGCCGCCGTCCTCCGCGTGCCCGTCCTCTACGGAGAGGTGGAGCGGGTGGAGGAGAGCGCCGTGACGGCGCTGTGGGATCAGGTCCAGGAGGGGGCAGCAGGGAGCTGCATGCTGGACCACTGCCAGCAGAGGTTCCCCACGGAAGTCAGAGACGTGGCGGAAGTCTGCCGGGCGCTGGCCGAGCGGCAGCGGCAAGATCCCTCCTCCGTCCGCGGGATCTTCCACTACTCGGCCAAAGAGCAGATGACCAAGTACGACATGGCCGTGGCCATCGCCCAGGCGTTCCACTTGCCCGCCAGTCACCTCATGCCGCTGACGGAGCAGCCGTCAGGCGCCGGAGCCCACCGGCCGCTCAACGCCCAGCTGGCGTGCTGCCGGCTGGGGCAGCTCGGGCTGGACGTGCAGCCTCGGCCTTTCCACACAGCCATCACCGACTGCCTCTGGCCTTTCCTCCCAGACAAGCGCTGGAGGCAGACGGTCTTCTTCTGACAGGAAGAGAGAATGAGTCAGGGGTGTGGAGGAAGGACAGACAGAGAGGTTAGACAAGAGCTATTGTCATTCCCTCTGATATGAATTGGAGACCAAGGCAGTAGTAGCATGTACTGAAAGTTTTATTTGCTCAAAAACCTACGTCAAAACTGACCAGTTCCTTTCCCCTCCATCAGGCGCCCTGGCTCTCTCTGTCTCCAATTTAGGCTCTTAATCCAGAGCGATTTACAGTAAGCAGGAACAACACAAGGCAATACATCAAATCAAAGCTAAGAACCTTTATGTGTCTTTATATTGTCTGTGTACAGTGTGTACTACAGTGAAGCTATGAGTATACATTAGAGTGCTACGTTATACGTCTACATGAAATGCTAAATTATAAATCTAATGAAATGCATTGTTACTACAGCACCTTTTGTCATATTGACGGTACATAATATGTAAATCTAAAAAAATTACATAAAATGGAAATTCGTCTTTGGTCAGTTACAACAATAAAACATTACAAAAAATACACGGGTGAATTAAAATACTATATCAAATGCATTCACATTAACACTGCAACAGTGATCATGAGCAGTGGGGATTAGACTATTTAAACATTTCAAATCTTTCCCCCAAAGCTTTATAGGCCTACTTTACGTTTAACCACTTGAACCCCAGCATCCCTATTCTGCGAGGAACATCCACCAAAAATAGGAGATCTACAAGCTCACAACGTGTCACATTGTGTCATGTTTTGAGCTTGTAGATCAGCCTTTTTGGGTGAAGATCTAGTTACGCGTCTGGTGAAGAGACTTGGTGTACTGCAGGTTCAAGAATAACTCTGAATAAGTATTCTGAGGCACCCCGGGACTTGAATCACTGCACCTGGCCCCTATAGGTATTTTAATCAGATTCAACTTGGTGTCCCTAATTTGGGCATGCTAGGTAAATATTTTTGAATTTCTAGATCTCTGTAATAAAAGCCTGTTCTTTGATGTTACAAGGCATTGATTAAATATCTGAATAACGAGTTGGATTCATGTTTCCTGTCAATTCATATTTAATGTAAATAGTGCCATCTAGTGGCATCCGTCAGGTAGGCCTACTTTTACCTATAGAACTGTATTTTCTACCATTAGTATCTTAATTAATTAATTAATTTCTAATAAATAAGAAAAGTAGATACTATTCTTATTTGCCGAAGTCAGGGATGGCATACTTGGTCTTATATTGAGACAGGTAGATAATATGTAGGCATTGTTGAGGGGGAGAGGTTATGCAGTTTGTGTGATCTTAAGGAAAATGTAATTAATTTAGTTTTTTATTGCCCATTCTACAACTCTATCAGGCAGAGACTTTTTAACAATCAATGATGAGGAGGGCCATGTGCATGTAAAATGGTAGCAAGACCACTCGCCCTTGGCGAGCAGTCTGGGCGATTGGTCTTGGCGACTCGCCAAAAGGGGAAGTCCATTCGCCCCGAGGGGAAGACCACTGGGCCCGGGGCGAAATGTCTTCACCTTTTGGCGACTGGTCTTCACTTTTTGGCTAGTGTTTTCTTCACTTTCAGCAACTGCAGCCTTTGCTAGCTACTGTGCTAAATCCGTCTTTTATATAATTTGATCAATCCATGACATCCATGCGCGTCGCGGTGAAATCCGTCGTTTCTATAATTTGATCAATCCATGACATTGTTGTTAGAAGAACAGCTCAAATATTGAATGTGAAGACATAGTGTAGTACAAATCCTGGTGTGATCTTCTTAAAAGTGGAAGGATCATAACACAGGTCTAAGGTATTTTTTCCCCTGACTTTCTGTTGGTAAGGTTTTGACTCTTTCACATCAGTGCACGGCTGATTCAAGCCATGCATTTAGGGGTAAAAAGGTACCTAAGGTAATGTAAACATACAGCATTTTTTTATTTAGCAATTAAAAGCATGGGTCTAAAACTACAAGTAACTTCATGGAATAAATTATAGCCTACTTGCAGTGTTAGCTGCAAGCAGTTTTACGCCACATGTATTTATTTGAAAACTCAATTAGCCTATAGTTACTTTTTAGATTGTATCATTGCCAAAGATAAAAACTAAAAGTTTACATCTGTAGCCTAGCTGTGAGATGGTCTGCGTTAGCTGCTGATACTTCAGCACTTTGGTTAGAAAGGCTTCTTCACACACACACACACACACGAACACGAAGCAGTAAAACATCGCATTTATCAACTTTTCGCTGCGCGCCTCACAAGGCTATTGGATTTATTTGTGCTTCGTCTTTGCACAATGCACGTATAGGCATACATTGTGTAGAGCTGTGTGTGTGTGTGTGTGTGTGTGTGTGTGTGTGTGTGTGCGTGCGCTGACGGCATTGCGTCCTCTCTCCACTGTCTTTCTGTGAGTCCCCGATTTCGGAGCTGCAAAATGCAAGAAATAACGCACTTTATGTGCAAACTCCTCGGTGCGCCTTGGAATTGGAGCGCAATGGAAATGACTAAATGAGCATGCTCAGGGTCGAGTGGTCTTCCCCTTTTGCCGAGAAGGCTTCACTTTCTGGGGCGATTGGTCTTGGCGACTCGCCTCGGAAAGTAAAGTCTTCTCGGCAAAAGGGGAAGGTCACTCGCCAAAGGTGAAGTCCACTCGCCGAGGCGAGAAGTCCGGTATTCTGTAAAATACCATTGTCTTATTTGTTCTTATTTTGTTAATTTACTGTATGTATGTTTATTTGTGGTATGTTGCAATGAGTACCCGGTATCATTAAGCTTTGGGTTACAATGTTTCTTCGACTTTACATGCTCTTGGTACCACAGCACCTCAAAGGCTCTTAAAACAAGGCTTCCCAAAACAAACTGGCCAGGCTGGTCAGGTCAAACTACTGGGCCTCACTCCCGAACCCACCTCACCCCTGCCCACTTTGACAGGCTGGAATGGCTTAGGGTTGACGACAGAGTACAGCATCTTGCAATGGGTCTGGTCCACAAGATTTGATACACCACCAAGATACTCATGTACCTGTCTAAATACCAATACGAAGTCCACACCCACCACACCAGAGGGAGTTCAACAAACCATGTGCAACCCAGATTCGGCACGAACTAAATTCCTTTCGCTCCTATATGAAGTCATTAAGACATGCGAATCCCTAGACTCCATCAAACCCGCTCTCAAAGGGCACCTACGGACGGCTGCAATTCGAAACTGGTCCCCGTAAAATCTGAATCCTCCACCCACCCCTTTTTTCCCCATAAGTTTGTTTTTTCCTTTTTACCTCCTCTATGATGATTTCCTGTTTTTGGCTATATAGAAGTGTATTGTACATCTCTAAATGTTGATGAATTGAACATGGTGGACCCTATTGTAAACAAGTGTAATGCTTTATGGTGTCATCCACAGTTAACAGTTTTGTATTGAGTTGTGCTTCTACTATCTGTTAATGAATACTTCAACCAATAAAATAATTGGAAAAACAAATATGAACCGTCAGTAATAATGTGTTTGGGAGATTGTTACGGACTGTTCTAAAGTCTAGGGGCAAACTGCCCGCAACATGTATAGGGAAGAACAACACCGCTCATAAAAGGCAAATAAATACAGTGGCATGACGAATAATGTACAACAGAATGGCTCTGTGAGCACTGAATTACTGAATGGTTGAACACTTACATGACAGAATGATGACTGAACATCTGGACCCCCCCCCCCCCCCCCTCTCTCTCTCTCTCACTATACGCACGCAGCCACACACTGTTATTTTGGGCATGGAGGCACAGCGCTGAGCGCACTGATATAACAGCAGCGCAAAATGTTAACACGTTTATTGAGATGAAAGTTCCTAGTCCCCACACAGTGACAGCATTCCATGTTTACGGCACGCACAGACAGACAGAATATTCTGTAGGCTATAATACTATTACACTACTGCACTGCAGTGTTTATGTGTTTTCTTAAGCAATTGATTAATGTACTCGTCCTCATTTCGATCAGGGCTTCAGTCTCCTCATTCGACCACGTCTATCCACGGTAACATATTTGCGCTGCGTAAAATATGCCTTCTCCATCTCCAACTGTGTTCAGCTCCTCACCCGCCACATATTGTTTGCTTCATTTCCTTTATTTACTGCGGATTGCATTCACACCTGCACCGAATCATAATCAAGTGCAATTGGAAGCGAAGCGAAACCCCCGTTTTTGCTCGGAGTATAATGCGGTTCTTTGATACGCATTACGATTCGAATGAGCCTTCACACCTGCCAAACGAAGTGCACTTTCTGAAAATGCGCATCAGGATTCGTTTTAATCGCAGCAAAGCTCTCTGGTATGACTGTGACCTAACTCAAAACCCTGACAAACACTACAACTGAACCTAACAAACAAGAGCTAAAACAGAACTAAAAACTAATCAAGACTATAACACTCATTCCCGAAGGGAGTAGAACAGAACTAAAACACAGAATGTAGGTGGCTGGAGAGAAGACCACGCATAGTTAGCAGTGTTTCCTTATCGAAGCGCTGACAGAGAGTAAGCTTTATGGCCAGGTAGCCAAGACTCTGTGGTGCCACAGGACCGATTATCCAATAGGATCCAAACATTGGCTAACCAGACCCTCCTCAAGATGGCAGCTCATTAGGGACACATCACTCATTTGCAGGGATGACAGGAACAACAAACAGTACCAGGCATAATAATAGGCGTCACTATAACCTAGTACAACTAAGCAAGCCTAAGCAAACATATATAGAGATATACTAGCATTAGCTCTATATATTCCTACTAATTGAACATAAATACAGCCAACGGCTGTGATAGGACAAGCTGCAGTCTGTGAGTGTACAAATGGAACCAAATGGACCCGTATAAGGTTCCATTTGACAGGCTGGAATGGCTTAGGGTCGACGACAGAGTACAGCATCTTTCAATGGGTCTGGTCCACAAGATTCGATACACCACCAAGATACCCATGTACCTGTCTAGATACTTCCTTAATGTTACTGTAACTAAGTCCACACCCACAACACCAGAGGGAGTGCAACGAACCATGTACAACCCAGATTCGCTCCTATGCCACCAAAATGTGGAACGCCCTACCAACAGTCATTAAGACATGCAAATCCCTCCCCTCACAGTGTGTGTGTGTGTGTGTGTGTGTGTGTGTGTGTGTGTGTGTGTGTGTGTGTGGCACACTGACGCACATGCACACACCATCCTCCAACTGTCCAGTCCTGTCCCCCCCCCCCCCCCCCCGCATCCAGAGACGTTGACAAGGACACTGACAGGGGGCTTCAGTGTGATAGGATGAGAGAGGGCAGACCCTCGGTTTCCTCAGTGTGCTATAGAGAGATGGGAGACCCTCTTTCTCTCCTCAGTGCCTCCTCTTCTGGAACAGTCCCTTCTGGCGACAAAGAGAAGGTGACATGCCTTTCCTTGTTAAGTCACAGCATGTCACTTGTCAGCCGTCTGCAAAAGTCACTATTGACGGGGCACTTGAGCCAACAAGCTCTCCGTGCGTCTCAGTCAGTATATCCCCTTAACACACATTGATTGCCAGAATTAAAACATCTCTATCCTGTTTATCTTGACGGCCCATGGCTGTCTTAGAACAACTTGTTCCTGTTCGCAGATTACTCGGCACTAGGGATGGAGCTCGATAACAAATACCTGAAAAAATCTGATAACAAGCTTAATGAGTACCCGGTATCATTAAGCTTTGGGTTACAATGTTTCTTCGACTATGCATGCTCTTGGTACCACAGCACCTCAAAGGCTCTTAAAACAAGGCTTCCCAAAACAAACTGGCCAGGCTGGTCAGGTCAAACTACTGGGCCTCTGCACTCCCACACTGAATATAACAGCACAGAACAGTATATCTACTCAAGTACAGTACTGTATTTAAATAATCTCAGAGGCAAATGTACTTTGTAAATTACTAGTTACTATATGCAAATTACATGTGTTTTAGATAAGCGTTTTATTATCTGAAAACATAATTTATTAATCACTTTCAACGAACGTGTCGAACATGTTCAAACATTGTGTCCTTTCGCCTCAAAAAATAGCTAAAATAGTTGATCTACAAGCTCTCAACAAGTCGCTTGGTGACGCGTTGAGAGCTTGTACTGTTTTTTTTTGTTGCTATTTTAGAAATGGGGCTTATTTGGTAACCTATTTTTTGCCACCCACTATTTCTTTCTGAAATTACACGTCTTTGATATTACTGAGTACTTCTTCGATCACTGGTTAAAGTCACACAGCATGTGTCACTTGTCAGCGCTCTACAAAAGCACAAATTGACGGGTCACTTGAGCCAACAAGCTCTCTCGGGCGGTAATAGGAAAAGAACACGCTAAATTGGATATTCTTTCGTTTAAATTGCCTGGTGGATCTGCTCTAGAGGCTGCAGGTTTAGACACACGGTTGATTCAGAGCACATCTCCCTTCCTGCAGACGGATTCTGGCCAACTAAACATTTATTTATATATTTGATATGCTTTTATTTTCGGAGAGACAGGCAGACAGCGCACATTAATGAACACCCACACGTGTAAATAAACTAGATTTAGCAATAATGCTATATAGTTTCCAGCCATAGTCCCCATACAGAAAACAAGCAATAGAAACATAAACACATACTGTAGCACTACTAGCACATAAACATTACTAAAAGGGTACACACAAAAGAGGAGTAAAAAAGGTCTAGTTCTGACCTAAAGGTCTCGACTATAATATTAGTAGATCTACTGCAGCTCTTCATTATCTTCTTTTATAGAAGCCCCCCTACCAGGGCCCAGGAAATGATTCCCGTTACTTCTCCTCATAGACATTTCAAAAAGTATTTATCTAAAGACCTTTTAAGCCTTGTACAAAGCCAACTCGAGTTGTGACAAATCATGTTATTTTTCTTCTTTGAAATGTCTATGGGAAAAATGCATTGGGAATCATTTCCTGGGCCTGGCGTCGTCGTGAAAGGGGGCGGGACTGAGCTTTCTGAGACATGTCTGAGCTAACCTTGCTCACTCACATCAACGTCGCTATAAGTAATTGAACAAACATATTTGACGTATACATGACATGAGTGCAGTTTGGAGGAAAGTTTTACTTGAACATTTCTATTTTTCAATACTTTTGTATTATTATTATCTTTTTTTCTAAAGGCTAAAGTTACTATTCAAGACCAAGGGTACAGCTACTATTCAATTCACATGGGAATTGAATAGATTGACTGAATATTAACACTTGGTCTGAAAAGGGGTAGCATAAAAAAGTCCTTGCGGTCTTGTTTCCAGACATGAAAAAGAACAACACAATTCAGTATCATCACAAAATATAAAACACCATGTACAAAGTGGAAGAAAATAAGGCCTGTTTTAAAGGATGCCAGTGAACTGCATTTTTTGAGGGAAGGGCATTCCACACTTTGGCAGTGCTGTTTTTCTTTTTAATAATTGTTGGGAGGAAACCACCTAACTCTTTTTCCCTTAAAGGCGTAGTCATCATATGAGGATACCTAACTATGGATGCCAGAAATGGGTAAATTAATTTGTGTATTTTTATATCAAAAGTCCATAAAATCGAATTTGAATTACTTCCTGAAAACGAAAACGTACTGCGTAATGACGTGTCGAGGCCCACACCAATAAAAGTGCTGTACAGGAAAATAAAAACTAAATCCACTAGTAAAACACATAGAATAAACGCCAGAACGGGGTTGATATGGTCACGCCTGCGAGTTTTTGTTAAGAGGCGTGCCGTGGCATTTCGGACCAACTGAAGTCGGGCCATGGAGACTTGGTTTAAGCCAACATGGAGCGCATTACAATAATCCAGACACGTGGAAATGAATGCATGGATAACACGCTCAAAGCCATACAAGCCTTAATGTCATTAAGACAGTCAAGAAGAGGGGTCAGGGCGCTGTTGTTATCTTTTTTAAGGGGCAAGTAGATTTGTGAATCATCCGCATAAAGGTGATACGAGATGCCATGCTTCTTAAATTTTAAACCACACAGAAGATATAAGGAGAAAAGTATTGTCCCCAGGATCGAGCCCTGGGGGACTCCAGAAGACGCGACAGCTTGGCTGACAACACTGCAGACTAGAGCTCAAGAACCTGATGTTGGATAGGAATTTGTGGAGGGCCGCGATCCAGGAATCCCGAGTTGTTGTTGGCTAGACCTCACTCTGCAGCAACTACATATATATATATATGGCACAGACTGGCATACTCGTCGATACAGATACCAGCATTTTAGGCAGTATCGACCTAAAATGCTTTTCCGATAAACAACTCCATAATTTATGTTCTCGAAAATAGCCGATAGTCAGGCTCAAAATACAACATGTTGTGAGCTTGTGGTTTTCGTGCAATACCAACGTCAAACCAAGTATATGTGTTTGAGTACGAGAGCCATCTAGATTAACATTTTTACTGATATTTCCAGCTCACACTATATATGGCAGTGCTGGCTTTTTACGGATATTTCCAGCCCTTTCTATAAATAGCAGCTCTGGCTGACCCATGCAGTTGATCCGTGTTATCCATCTTCAGAGGATGATGGGGACGATGACAGCCGGCCAGACAGCCCAAACTGCTGTTGATGAGCTCATGAATCATGTCCACAAAGTGTGTGTGTCACGGCACTTCATGAGAAGTGACACTTGAGGGGACATACAGTACATACGCCCTTTTGTATGGTGTTCCACAGTACTGACAATGACTACAGCGTAAGTTTGTGACAGTATGCTGCAACATACTGCGTGTGTGCTTGCGTGTGTGTGTGTGTGTGTGCGTGCAGGACGAAGTGACTCACTGTGAGCTTGTATATCTGCTATTTACTCTGAGTATTTCCAATTTTCTGTACTTTTACTTCTACTCTACTTTAGATTTCTATTACAAAACATACATTAATCACTTCAGCCGATATACAAGATCACAATGCGTCTCGATGACATTTCAAAACGTGTGAAACGGAAGATTCTGTATAATGAGCACTTTCTACATTTGGTATACTTTAAGTAAATGTTGATACCAATACTTTTGTAATTTTACTCAAGTACATTTTGAATTCCGGACTTTTACTCGTAAGAGAGTATTTCTACAATGCAGTATTGATACTTTTACTTAAGTAAAAGTATATGGCTCACATCAAAACCTGCTTTCAACTTGAGAAGAGGAATCCAGCTAATTAAATGCCTCCCAATTAATTCAGCTGTAATTAGAGGGGAATTTATTCCGCATCAAAAATGTCTCTGTCAGCAGGAAAAGCAGCCTGCTGGGCCACATGAGAGATGGAAAATAAAGATGACACCCCCCCCCCCCCCCCCCCCCCCCATTATTTTCTCCCTTAAACCCCTCCGGCCTAAATCAAGGTTATATAGTGAACGGAAACTAACTAAATAGGGGCTCCGTAGCCTGGAAACCATCCATCTGTCTGTCCATCCATCCATCCATCCATCCATCCTCAACCGCTTATCCAGAGTCGGGGTGGCAGAAATGCAACCTGTATTAAATTAATGCTATTTGCTGCAACTGCAACTGTGTGTTGCTGGGACAGAGATTCGCCGCATGACACCGGCACCAACTTAGGAGATCATTTGTAGGATGTACTATGCCGAATGTAAACAAGACCACAAGGACTTATTTTATGCTATCCCTTTTTGATCTCTGTTGCTGTTTTACATTTCTATCAATCAATCAATCAATCAATCAATCACGGTAAATTAACAATCTTTGTTGTCACTATCACTGGTACCCATCTGTCACAAATAACTCCTGACACTTTCCTCTACTCTTCACCTCTCTTCCACACTTTCCGTTACTTTGGATAGTTGACCCCTAGCCTGGCCTAGCCAGCATGCTTTCTGGTCTAGAGGGGAGGGAGCGCTTGGAGCAACCGCTGGAGAATATTGGTTCACCAATCAGAGCAACCATACATAATGCAGAGCAATTCAACATAATGCACTATATACACTGTCAAGGGAGACACCTTAAACTGTCTTTGAACTATCAAAACAGAGCGAGAGAGACACAGACACAGACAGACAGACAGACAGACAGACAGACAGACAGACAGACAGACAGTGTGTGTGTGTGTGTGTGTGTGTGTGTGTGTGTGTGTGTGTGTGTGTGTGTGTCGTGCGTGCGTGCGTGCGTATGTACGTTTTATATTTATAGAGAGGGGGTTTTCACTGTTCCAAAACCGTATTGGCCCGCTCACTTTTTTTCTCCCCTCTTTCTGCAAAAATGTGTCCAATCTACAACTTTTGTAGGATTTGTGTAGCATTTTGCCTCTAGTGACTACAATTGTCTTCCTAAAATTACCATCATTGGCCCCGTGTCCACCAATGATCACATCGCATTGCATTGTGTTGTGATGCGGCGCATTGTGAGCTTGTAAATCTGCTATTTAAAAAAAAAAATTGAAATGGGACATTCTGCACAATTAGTAGGTCTACTACAAGTAATACTTTTGGTACTTCAAGTACCTTTTGAATTCTGGGCTATTCTGGAGTATTTTTTACATTGCTGTATTGATACTTTTACTTAATTAAAACAATTGAGTATACTTTTGTCCACCAATGGCTGAGCTCAACCTCCTCCGGTGTGGTCTCCCTGCACAGTGACACAACCATGACTATCCTGAGGCAACTATAGGAGCATGTTGAAACATCCTCATTATACTGCACCCTGGTCCATACCATTCTACTGAGCATGTTGAAACATCCTCATTATACTGCACCCTGGTCCATACCATTCTACTGAGCATGTTGAAACATCCTCATTATACTGCACCCTGGTCCATACCATTCTACTGAGCATGTTGAAACATCCTCATTATACTGCACACTGGTCCATACCATTCTACTGAGCATGTTGAAACATCCTCATTATACTGCACACTGGTCCATACCATTCTACTGAGCATGTTGAAACATCCTCATTATACTGTACACTGGTCCATACCATTCTACTGAGCATGTTGAAACATCCTCATTATACTGCACACTGGTCCATACCATTCTACTGAGCATGTTGAAACATCCTCATTATACTGCACACTGGTCCATACCATTCTACTGAGCATGTTGAAACATCCTCATACTGCACACTGGTCCATACCATTCTACTGAGCATGTTGAAACATCCTCATTATACTGCACACTGGTCCATACCATTCTACTATAGGAGCATGTTGAAACATCCTCATTATACTGCACACTGGTCCATACCATTCTACTATAGGAGCATGTTGAAACATCCTCATTATACTGCACACTGGTCCATACCATTCTACTGAGCATGTTGAAACATCCTCATTATACTGCACACTGGTCCATACCATTCTACTGAGCATGTTGAAACATCCTCATTATACTGCACCCTGGTCCATACCATTCTACTGAGCATGTTGAAACATCCTCATTATACTGCACACTGGTCCATACCATTCTACTGAGCATGTTGAAACATCCTCATTATACTGCACACTGGTCCATACCATTCTACTGAGCATGTTGAAACATCCTCATTATACTGCACACTGGTCCATACCATTCTACTGAGCATGTTGAAACATCCTCATTATACTGCACACTGGTCCATACCATTCTACTGAGCATGTTGAAACATCCTCATTATACTGCACACTGGTCCATACCATTCTACTGAGCATGTTGAAACATCCTCATTATACTGTACACTGGTCCATACCATTCAACTGAGCATGTTGAAACATCCTCATTATACTGCACACTGGTCAATAGCATTCTACTGAGCATGTTGAAACATCCTCATTATACTGCACACTGGTCCATACCATTCTACTGAGCATGTTGAAACATCCTCATTATACTGCACACTGGTCCATACCATTCTACTGAGCATGTTGAAACATCCTCATTATATTGCACACTGGTCCATACCATTCAACTGAGCATGTTGAAACATCCTCATTATACTGCACACTGGTCAATAGCATTCTACTGAGCATGTTGAAACATCCTCATTATACTGTACACTGGTCCATACCATTCTACTGAGCATGTTGAAACATCCTCATTATACTGCACACTGGTCCATACCATTCTACTGAGCATGTTGAAACATCCTCATTATACTGCACACTGGTCCATACCATTCTACTGAGCATGTTGAAACATCCTCATTATACTGCACACTGGTCCATACCATTCTACTGAGCATGTTGAAACATCCTCATTATACTGTACACTGGTCCATACCATTCAACTATAGGAGCATGTTGAAACATCCTCATTATACTGCACACTGGTCCATACCATTCTACTGAGCATGTTGAAACATCCTCATTATACTGCACACTGGTCCATACCATTCTACTATAGGAGCATGTTGAAACATCCTCATTATACTGCACACTGGTCCATACCATTCTACTATAGGAGCATGTTGAAACATCCTCATTATACTGCACACTGGTCCATACCATTCTACTGAGCATGTTGAAACATCCTCATTATACTGCACACTGGTCCATACCATTCTACTATAGGAGCATGTTGAAACATCCTCATTATACTGCACACTGGTCCATACCATTCTACTATAGGAGCATGTTGAAACATCCTCATTATACTGCACACTGGTCCATACCATTCTACTGAGCATGTTGAAACATCCTCATTATACTGCACACTGGTCAATACCATTCTACTGAGCATGTTGAAACATCCTCATTATACTGTACACTGGTCCATACCATTCAACTATAGGAGCATGTTGAAACATCCTCATTATACTGCACACTGGTCCATACCATTCTACTGAGCATGTTGAAACATCCTCATTATACTACACACTGGTCCATACCATTCTACTGAGCATGTTGAAACATCCTCATTATACTACACACTGGTCAATACCATTCTACTGAGCATGTTGAAACATCCTCATTATACTGTACACTGGTCCATACCATTCAACTATAGGAGCATGTTGAAACATCCTCATTATACTACACACTGGTCCATACCATTCTACTGAGCATGTTGAAACATCCTCATTATACTGCACACTGGTCCATACCATTCTACTGAGCATGTTGAAACATCCTCATTATACTGCACACTGGTCAATACCATTCTACTGAGCATGTTGAAACATCCTCATTATACTGCACACTGGTCCATACCATTCTACTGAGCATGTTGAAACATCCTCATTATACTGCACACTGGTCAATACCATTCTACTGAGCATGTTGAAACATCCTCATTATACTGCACACTGGTCCATACCATTCTACTGAGCATGTTGAAACATCCTCATTATACTGCACACTGGTCCATACCATTCAACTGAGCATGTTGAAACATCCTCATTATACTGCACACTGGTCCATACCATTCTACTGAGCATGTTGAAACATCCTCATTATACTGCACACTGGTCCATACCATTCTACTATAGGAGCATGTTGAAACATCCTCATTATACTGCACACTGGTCCATACCATTCAACTATAGGAGCATGTTGAAACATCCTCATTATACTGCACACTGGTCCATACCATTCTACTATAGGAGCATGTTGAAACATCCTCATTATACTGCACACTGGTCCATACCATTCTACTGAGCATGTTGAAACATCCTCATTATACTGCACCCTGGTCCATACCATTCTACTGAGCATGTTGAAACATCCTCATTATACTGCACACTGGTCCATACCATTCTACTATAGGAGCATGTTGAAACATCCTCATTATATTGCACACTGGTCCATACCATTCTACTATAGGAGCATGTTGAAACATCCTCATTATACTGCACACTGGTCCATACCATTCTACTAGGCTGCTTTCTTTTTCTGCTTTTGTTTTTCTCCCCTATATTTTATCATCGCTCTCAGGTGGGAAGCTGACAGTACCATGTCTACACTACCATGCATGCACCATGTCTACACTATAATGTAAGCATAACATAAGCATCCACATAGGCTATACTAGCTAAATTGATAAGATTGTTTGCAAAAATATTAAACAGATCAAGTGCTGCTCAAGGGTGTCCTTTACTACTACTACGGCCACATTTGTATTAAATATTTTAAAATGCAACTATTGTAGTCCTACTGTAAACCTTGGGTGGGATTCAAAACTCAGATCAATGAGATTGTATTTGCATTTAGTAACCACCTATGGGTAAGTTGATTATTTGCTGCCACCTGCTGTGTTAATGCTGCTATTGCACATGCATCTTCTAGGCCAAAATGTACACTAGTATACAGTACAGTCGTGGTGGAAGTACTGCATTTTCCCTTTTTTTCTTAATTAAAAGTATAAATACTCAAATGTTAGTTAAACAAATAGGCTCTGCTGCCGTGATCATGAGCGCACCTCCCGTTCTTATGACAGCGACTGGAGGTGTGGTTTTGAGGAGGTCAACTGCGCGGCCAAAGGAAGCTGTGTTTTGTGGGTTTTTTGACAGCTGGTGGATGGAAATGAAGCTCCACCCACGCAGCAGAATGCCGCTGGGGCAATCTTTTCTGGGAATCTGGCCGACGCAGGTGATACAGTACGTATTTTAGGACTCATTTGTAGATATGTTATTTTGTGAATGAATTTACATGTGCCCTGTCACCCTGTTTTCATCTCACTTCATGTGTCCCACTGATATTCATATCTAAAGATGTCTCTGCACAGTATCTGCCCCGTGAGATACATTCTTTCAATTCTCTGCTTAAGTTACGACAGAGCTAAACATTATGGTGTTAGGGATATTCATTTTCATAATTAGGGCTATGTATCGCTTAAAAATACATTTAGCTATACATACAGCTTCATTTCCATCCACCAGCTGTCTAAAAAAAACGGAAATGACGCAAAACACAGCTTCTTTTGTCCGCGCATGGAACTAAATTGTGCTCAGACCATTTGAATTGCTATTATTGTGTACACACGACAGAAACCAATCAATGGATGATATATTTCAAGAGTGAGAGAATAATACAAATCCAAATCATACTTCCTCCACACTGGGAGAAAAACAGCATCTGAAAGTGTAATGGGGCAGTAACTCCTTCCGAGCACAGACAGACAAGTGGTTTCCTTGAAACTGATTTTTTTGAAGGCTTGTGGATCCTCCAAATTCACTGTGAAAACTAAACAAAACAATAAAACAACCACGTTACAATTAACATAAAACGACATGCACACTGCATACAGCATGTAGATGCAAACGTTTTACCAAAGTAGAATACAGACAAAAAACAACAAATATCACGTTGGTAAAGAAAGAAAGAAAGAAAGAAAGAAAGGACCTATATAGGGACATTCTTTGCCACCATGCCAGTCATGAACCAATACAGCCACCCTGTCACAACGACTCACAACGAACCTCAGTGACCACGCAACAACGTACATCAACTAATGTCAATCAGTCTTCTATTGAAAATTAACCATTGGAATTGATGGCTGTTATGTCAAAGCCCAAAAGCTCTATCTCCAACCAAATGGAAATAGCAAATTCACTCATGGGATTATTGAAGTGATCAAGAGCCACATACACACAGTCACACACATATACTGTTCCCTGGTACAACAACTGAACTCACATACTGTACAGCAGATACAACACAACAGACCAACTCTAGATTCACATGATGACTATAGCATTCAACCCCAGAGCCAGAACCAGTTCCATTGCCATTTGCCACCCGGTCAATGGGTCCCAAAATGACAGCAATAGCACACCAGCTTGAATCACACGCATTAAAAACACAAGCAGTAGCCAAGAAGCAAAAGACAAAGTTCATACCTTGAGCTGTCGACTCTTCCACTTGACTTCATAAGATAGTTGTAGTGATGCCAGGGGAAAACTGTGGCTCTCTCTCTCCAGTTCATGATGAGACCTCCAGCAGCTCCTCCAGACTCCAGTCATCTCATCTCCATCCTCCATACATCTGGCTGGCTAGCTGGCCATGCAGTACTTCTCCTCCCAGTATCAATGGCCCCCAACCAGCCACATTATCCTGGCTGCCTGATCTTCTCACTCAGCCTTGGTCTGGATGTTTCGCACTACACAGCACATAGCAAGCATTCTGCTGTAGTGCCTTGGTCAGGGGTTTAGGGCATAGGCTCCATAGGGTCCAGCATTCACAGCATGTCGTGGTCAGGGGTTTAGGGCATAGGCTCCATAGGGTCCAGCATTCACAGCATGTCGTGGTCAGGGGTTTAGGGCATAGGCTCTATAGGGTCCAGCATTCAGGGGTTTAGGGCATAGGCTCTATAGGGTCCAGCATTCACAGCATGTCGTGGTCAGGGATTTAGGGCATAGGCTCCATAGGGTCCAGCATTCACAGCATGTTGTGGTCAGGGGTTTAGGGCATAGGCTCTAGGGTCCAGCATTCAGGGGTTTAGGGCATAGGGTCCAGCATTCACAGCATGTCGTGGTCAGGGATTTAGGGCATAGGCTCTATAGGGTCCAGCATTCACAGCATTTCAGGGCTCTATAGGGTCCAGCATTCACAGCATGTCAGGGCTCTATAGGGTCCAGCATTCACAGCATGTCAGGGCTCTATAGGGTCCAGCATTCACAGCATGTCAGGGCTCTATAGGGTCCAGCATTCACAGCATGTCAGGGCTCTATAGGGTCCAGCATTCACAGCATGTCAGGGCTAAGAAGAAGCTGATCTTGGGGATCTGGGGTCGTCACCCTGGCCCGTGTACCTGTGGAGCAGGTTGAGAGAGAGACCATATAATCTTTGAGTACAAGTATTGGCTATTTCCCCATATATAAGCCCACAATGGGGGTTGGATTTTTGTGCTAATTCGCTTATTTCCATCGAAATAAGTAGTAAAGTGTGCCGCTTGGGATACTATTTACATTATGATTTGAGCAATGGAAAAAAGCAAATTAGCACAACACCCCAATGCCCTATTCTATTCAATTCAATTCAATTCAATTCAATTCAATTCAATTCAATTCAATTCAATTCAATTCAATTCAATTCAATTCAATTCAATTCATTGGGGGTTTATGGTAGGGGAAATAGCCAATAATGCGCTTTTGCAGAAAATAACACCTGGACCTCTTTGGTGGGGACGTAACAACTACAAAGAAAAGTAAGAAAGCCTTCTAGCATCGAATTATCCTACAGTACCATTTTGTGCGGGAACCCCTTTTGGTGATATAGCATTATGTTATGCTTTAGCTATTAAAAAATAGCAGATATACAAGCTCTTAGCGGCGCGCTATGAGCTTGTAGGTCTGCTATTTTTGAAAAATCGACTGACACAGAAACATAGCTTTTTCAGAATACTGTCAGGATTTAGAAGACATTTTTAGAATCTGATGTCAGGTCAGAATGGGTTAAACCATCATTGGTAAACAGTTAAGAAGAATTCAGTTTTATACAAGGATGTGGTCCTGTGACACCCCAAACAAAACATTGTGTCTGTATATATTTATTCTATTTATGTATATATAGGACCCACATGCACACATACAGCACTTAATGCACCTTTGTTTTTTATTTCAACACCCAGTCCCTCCCTCCCTCTCTCTCTCACGCACACACACGCGCGCGCGCACACACACACACACACACACACACACACACACACACACACACAGTATGCTTAGCATAGGTATAGCTAACTCAGGTTTGTGTGCAATTCAGGTAACACTTTACAGCACTTCAAGCACCTTTGTTTGTTCATTTAATTTCACCCCCACCCCCCCCCCCCCCCCCCTCTCTCTCGCGCACACACACGCACGTTAATGCTCACTTAGCATTGGTAGCTAACTCACCTGCAGAATGAAAACAAACCCATCTTGTTATGAAGATAACTTCTCTTTCAAGCTGTCACACAGTGTTGTGACTGAGCAGTTTTCACATCCTAACACGCCAGACTACTCCACTTCATGGAGTGTAAAGTTACATTATAAGTTGTTTATATTTTTCACTCTGTTTACAACAAACAAGTTTGCAGCCCGTGTGGATGCCTGGATGGGTGTGTGTGTGTGGAGAGGGAGGGGGCGTGGCTACCGGAGGGTTTTAAAGAGCGCGCTTGAAGCCTGGTTAGGGAGTGTCTGCCAATTCACTGGAGCGTCTACTTCAAGTTTCTTTTAAAGAAATATAAACCAAATGCTCAATCACAGTTATGAGTTTCCCTCCCTAACTAGTCTGATTTGCTGTCAGCTGTGCTCCAATGAATGGACTCGACGCATGCATAAAATTGTGTATACATTTACAAATTTCTGCTGAGACAGTATTTGAAATTTAAATATTCTATTTTCAAATGGTTTATTGGTGCTCCATAAATAAAAAATAGCATCTCATGAGTGAGTGTGTGTTATAAAATATTGAACCTATGAAAAGTATCAGATTTGAATCACATTCATTTGAAATTATTTTAAATCAGAATTTAAAGATGTGACTCAGTCTGGACCCCAGGGGTCCTTGGTGGAGGGGCACCCTCTTTATCCATATTTATACGTCTTATTTATTTTTATCTTGAATGAATTACACTTTTATTATTATTATTAGTTACAAAAACAATTCGGAAGGGGGTCCCAAATATAGATTTATTTGGGGCTCCTTGACATGCAATTTGTTGAGAACCACTGCACTAAGGGACAAATATAATAACATCGTAATCATAATCAGAAAAAATCGTACATGCAATTTAGTTATGTGAATTCTCATAATTCTTTATTTAAAGATTTGTGAACAGAAGTTTATTGTCATATCATTAGCATTTGGATACATTCTTGTACAACTCTACGTGTAATATAGTAGGCCTGATCAAAATATGAGCATAGTGAATGATTACAATTTTAAAAAGTACAAGCAACTGCAAGCAACTGGACACACACACACACACACACACACACACACACACACACACACACACACACACACACACACACACACACACACACACACACACACACTAAGGCTGTCCCCAAACATTCAAGGTTCGAATGTTCGCTCGTTAGGGTTGGCACTCAAATCTTAATTAATGGGTTTGAACCATTCGTTTTTATTTTTATTTTTTTTAATAAAAAAAAATATATATATATTTCTTCCTTTTTTATTAACTCGAAAATAAATTAACACACACACACACACACACACACACACACACACACATACACACATACACACCCACACACACACACGCCGTCGCACACACACCAGCACGGCACAATTTGAGAAAAAGGTTAGTTCTCTCTCTCTCTCTCTGTTGTGTCTGTCTGTGTGTGTGTGTGTGTGTGTCTGTGTGTGTGTGTGTGTGTGTGTGTGTGTGTTTGTGTGTGTGTGTGTGTGTGTGTGTGTGTGTGTGTGTGTGTGTGTGTGTGTGTGCACGCGCATGTGCGTGTGACACTGATTTATTGAATATTCTGACTTTCAATTCAAATGTACATACATTGAGTTTTTATTGTATTGTTGCTTTTTGCCTTGGCAATGTAAATGTAACCCAGCCAACATGGCAACCCGCAAATGGCAACCCATGTCAACTGTCAATCAAGGCAGTATAAAGGTGACATCAGTTCCTACACTCCCCACTCCCACTTCCACCTATGCAATACAAGATGGCCGAAATGTTTGGCAGCAGCATGGCAAGCAGCAGCAGCAGCAGCAGCAGCAGCAGCAGCAGCAGCAGCAGCAGGTTCCAGTTCACTGTGACAACCTGTGGTTACTCTTCGGTGAGTCATATAGGCTTGGTGTCTTAACTTGGATCAACTGGTTAACTGTTTGTTTATTTTGAAAGCATTTGATTTATGATTTATGTTTGAACTTTTGGTTTAATAATTAATATTGATGTATTTTATTATAATATATATATATATATGTCATGTTATATAATATATATTATAAAATATTTTTGGCTATACAGCCACATGTGTTTCTAATGTGATGTAGGCCTACATAACACTAATGACACTTATCATTTCTCTTCATGTAATTCCAGAATATGAAGAGTCACTGCACCAGTGGTGTAGGCATGCAGCACCAAGCCCTGGACCCTGAGACGAGCCATGTCCGTGGGCCCCACAGCCCCACCAATTTAGGCTTCCGACCGAGGACCCCCACCCTGGAGCCCATGTGAAGTGTCCCAGACCGATGCCCCCCCCCCCCCTCCCTGCACAAGACATTGAGGTAGGAACTGTACGCTATAGCTGCTGCTGCTGGGAAGAGCTGCTTGCTGCGCAGTGAGTACAAATCTTGTTTATTGTCCTGTGCTGTCGCTGGTGTGGTTCTGCAGGGTAGCCTACTGATGGTGTTGCTCTCGCTTGCGTTTGCGTTCCGGCTTCCTGCGGTTGCGTCGCGTCGGGCTGCCTGCTGTTGCACTCGTTTGCGTTGCGTCTTTTGCGTCGACTGCCACAATTTCGGCCGGTTCTGTCATTTCACCTATTGTGGACACTGCCTGTCATCTGCAGAAGAACATGATGGTTCACGGTAACTGGGTAAGTATCTGTTTTTGTATTCTTTGCTGCTGGTAGGGTAGGGCTGGTAGGGTAGGGCTCCTACAAGGGTAGGTTTTTGCGTTGCGTCGCAAACAAAGCACTTTGGCACAGGCATGGAGCTCCTGGTTTACTGGGATGGGGTTCGATTCCCTGCTGCGCCCTGCTGAATGATTACATTTAATCTGTTAAACAGGCATCCTTTTGCACAATAGAGCGTCGCAGTCCCTCCCCCTTTCAGAAGAGTGGCCCAGGAAATTATTCTCCATTTCATTTTCTCCATAGGCATTTCAAAACTTACTTATTTAAAGACCTTTAAGCGTCTTATACGAAGTCAACTCCTGTCGTGACAAATCATGACAACGCACACAATATTTTGGACCAAATAATTTCAAAGAAGAACACAACGTGTTGTAACCTGCCGTTTTATCTACTTTCTAATTCTTTGTTTGGCCCGAAAAATTGTGTTTGTCATGATTGGTCCGAATGTTCACTCGAAAATTCCTGCCCAAGTTCGAGTCCTAAAATAAGGGCTAGGCAGGGTTATACCACACAGGTCTATCAGCGAGCCATCCACCAGTTCCTGAAAGTGTGCACAGTCCACCTGGACGGAAACATAAGATCTGGTTGATGTTTCTGTTGACAAGAATGCGTGTGTATATAACAGTAGTGTGTTCGGGGGCGTCGTAATCTCGTTAGTGTGATCTCTCCCGGGACCACCGGGGATCAATAACTGGCTCGTGGCTCAGTCCTCACCTTCTTCCCCCGTTTCCGAAGCGAGGTGGTCTCCCGGAGGGCAAAGACGTTGCCGCACACCGAGATCTCCCTCCACACGTTGGAATCTGAGTCCTCAGTGAAGTAACGGGGCGGGTGCATCACCAGCATGCCGTTGGTGGTCAGTCCGTCCATGTGTCTTCCATTTAACTGCATTCTCCTGCGAGGGGAAGAAGGCAGTGGTGAAAGAATCCTCAGATTTTTGTAAAAGCAGCAATACCACAAAAATCTATGTTACAACTTATAAGTAAAAGTCTTGTATTCAAATTTTAACTTAAAATCCGTGCACTTATAGTAGCAGTGTAGCACCAAACTTTTTCAAAAGTAGCTGATCTAAAGCTGACAACACATCAGATTGCAACGCACTGTGATGATCGCCCAGGTTTTACATGTATATTCTATTTTGAATGCATTTGTTCATAATGAATGGATAAATTAGTCAAACAAGTTGTGAATCTGCACAGTCACACAACATTTATTCTGACATTTCATAACCTACACCCAGGAAGATGTTATTGGAGGAGTCAAAGCCGGCGGCGTAGATGCGCGCGGCATGGGGTGGGCTCCTCTGGCAGATGATGTGGCAGGCATAGCGTGAGACGGTGTTCAGAACTGACTGGCTGTCGGGCCCTGTGTCCATCACCACCACCAAGTCAATGGGACCCTTCGCGCAACGCCCGATCTGTTATAGACAAACACAAGGGGTTGACATTCTGTGTTGTTTAAATACTGCATTAACCACATATTGGGCTGGAACCCCTTTTGGTGTTAGCATTATGTTATGCTTTAGCTAGATCTACAAGCTCATAGCGCGAGTGGCGCTACGAGCTTGCAGGTCTGCTATTTATTTTTAATCGAAGAGCGACTGACATAGAAACATTGCATTTTCAGAAAACTGTCAGGATGTAGAAGACATTTTTAGAATCTGATCTCAGGTCAAAATGGGTTAACCACATTCACCCTAGTGCCCTGTGTCATGTCAGTAAGTAAATACAAAAGTAAAGAAACTTCTAAAATAGCAGATCTGCTTACAAGCTCTGTGATCTGTGTGCATCGCTGTATAGTGCAATATGCATTATGCATAACGCTGATAACGGATCCTACAGAAACATGTCCGTGTTCCTGTCAAGAGCGTATTCCATCACGTCCGTGGAGACTTGGGAGAAAGTGTAGGATACGCTGTGCCCGTCCTTGATGCTGATCGCCTATGGAACACAGAGAAGTTCACTGTTAGAAACATCAAATAGTCAAAACGTTAAATAGTACCCAACCACAAGTGGAATTAAGTTGCTCTGTAAAATGTGTATGTTATTACAATTCATCAAATCACAACATCACTACACGTTGTGAACTTGTAGATAACTATGCTATTTTCAATATATTTTAAATAGGTCTCCAGTGGTTAATGTACAGTAGTGCAGTGGATTGTAGACAGTGGCGGAAAGTACATACCGTACATCTACTCAAGTATAGTAGCACCATTTCAATACTAGATTTTCAGGCTGCTTTGTGATCTTCAAACCTAGTCCTATGTTGCACTGATAAGAGTCACTGAAGTATGGCCATTTGAAGTGTTAAATACTGCTATTTTACACTGTGGTATTGTTACTTTTACTTAAGTCCCAATTCCACCAGTGATTGTACCTTAGCTGTCTGTGGGTTGCAGTCCATGTGCACAGTGCTTGGTTTCACACCGTTGGCCTTGGGTCTCTGGCACAAACTGAATTGACATTTCCTCCTGGTCTCGGCCCCACTGGGCTGGAAGCCATTATACCTGTGAAGAGAAGATGAAGAAAAGTGTTGGGCGTGCTGGGATTAATAAAGCGAGCTTGTAACAACTCTCGTTTCGGTTCAGATCTTGGAACAGCGTGTATGCATGGCCGGTGTCATAATATGGAGATTGATGGCGAAGAGTCGCAGGATCAACTTGGCCAGGCAGATCTGATATACATATATTTGTCCTGCGACTGAGAGGCTATGTCTGTCTACATTTCCACAAGTCCCCCTTTGTTTATTTTCACTGACAACGCTTCTTCTTCAAAATGATTTGGCCAAATAATAACTAACTGATCTACAAGCTGTGGCATGTCGCTAGGCAACAGGCCGCCAGGTAAGCGTGGGACCCGAGAGAGCCAGTGGGAAGGAGAGAGAGAGCAGCTGAGAAGGCCCCGCCTACCACTCGGCCAGCTGGTAGACGGCCGCTACGTCCCCGCCTACATATTGTCTCAAGTTCATGAGTACTACGAATCAAGACCACCTGCGGAGCCAGACAGACAGACAATATGTAGGCGAGGCTGCCTCTGCCCTCACTTCCCACATGACGCTCGGAGAGACAGGTCGGGCCATGCTCTGGCGGTAAGCGACTCACACACACACACACGCACACACCCACAACCAGCGATATGTATATGTGAAGATTGAGGCAAGCATTAACCCAACCCTCTCTTTCCCACATAGGCAACGCGCTCCTGTCATTAACCCAGATTCACGCAACTGGCGAGGTTGAGACGGGGAAGGGAAAACCCCCGTCAGTGCGCCTCGGCCAGGAGGAATATTATCGCAATATCATACAGATCCAGAGGACCTGGTTAGGGAAAGAGCCGGCCAGCGCCACCCCTATAGGGAAAGAGGGGAAAGCCTGGAGCTCCCACCAGTGACTGTTTTGTTGTTTCTGATCCTATGATTTATCTTGTTCAAGCCCAACCCCACGGGTCTGTTTACAAATAAAGACGCCTGTCGGCGAGATTCTGTAGTAATCTGTACCAGTGAGTGTCTCAGTTCTGTTCAGTTCCCACAAGTGGTGGAGAATAGTGGGCTTTTCACGAACTGAACCGCACCGACCTCTCTGGGACAGATGGATAGGGACCCAGCGATCGAAGCGCTCCTCCAGAGCCAAAACAATTTACAAGCCTCTGTCCATGAGTTAGTGCGCCACTTCCATAGGGAGGCTAACGTGGCGCGCAACCCAGCCGAAGTAGGTACTCACTAAACTCACGCCAGAAGATGACATCGAGACGTACATTGACTTGTTTGAGCGCACCGCGGCTCGAGAGCGTTGGCCAGTGGTTGACTGGGCCAACATCCTGGCGCCGTTTCTCACCGGGGAACCACAACGGGCGTGGGGAGATTTGTCCCTCGCTGATTCCCGAGACTATCAACGGCTAAAGATCGCAATACTCGCTCGCCAGGGCCTCAGCTTACCGGCACGCGCACAGCGTTTCCATGACTGGACCTTCCATCTCTCCCAACCACCACGCGCGCAAATAGCAGCCCTGGGCCGTTTGACTCATAGCTGGCTAACGACAGCAGGAGACTTACCCCCCGTAGATAGAGTAATGATTGATAAGTGTATCAGAATGTTGCCGCCAGAGGCCCGACAGTATGTAGCCCAGGTCGCCCCCGGCTCGGTGGACGAGCTGGTGAACCTAGTAGAGAATTACACAGTGACCCTGGACGTCATGAGAGGAACCAGGAGCGAAGCAGCGAAACCCAAACAGGAGGAGCGCACAGGACGGGATAGGAGGGGACGCTCGCCGCCCCGACAGCGCACCAGCAAACAGGAGAAGAGCCCTCGGAACCAGGACCAGGCCCGCCGCTGTTACGTGTGCGGCCAGGCTGACCACCTGTCCTGGTCCTGCCCAGACCGCCACGGGGGCGATGTCCCGATGCCCTCTGCGAACAGCACCGACGCCGGCAGACGCTGCCTGCACACGGGCACCGACCGCCGCGGCCACACCAACCTCCCGGTGAGGATCAACGGCGTAGACACGGAGGCCCTCCTGGACTCGGGCAGCGCCGTGACGTTGGTCCACGCCGACTATGCCGGGCCGGTGAGTGGGACCATCATGCCCGTCAGCTGTGTGCATGGAAACAAGCGAGACTACCCAGTGTGCGAAATACATATCCAAACCACCCGCGGCACCACACTGGTGTCAGCGGGCGTGGTACCGACCCTGCCAGTCCCCCTGCTGATTGGGTACGACTGCCCCCTGTTCGAACGCCACTGGCGCCCCGGCGTGGAGAGGCCACCAGGGAGGCGATCAGGCCGCCGCCGCCGCCGCCGAAGCAGACCACGGCCACCCCGCGGGACGCGACCCGCATGCCCAGCATTTGGAGCTCCGTCTGACGCCTCGGGAAGTGACAGCTCCCACAGCCCTGACGACCCAGGCACCGAAGGGGACGCCGGACCACCCTGCACCCCAGGAGCGGACCCCTTTGCGGAGTTCCCCAACGCAGACACCCCCTCCTCTCCGAGGGTAGGGGAATTCGCTACAGCACAGTGGAGCGACACCAACTTGGAGATGGCGCGGCAGCGCGTGGACGTCATCAACGGACAGAAGCAGAGCGGGGTGAGTGTACTTGTTTTCCCCTATTTTATGTGTAAAGCTGGGCTGTTATACCGGGTGGTTAGGGACAAGCGAGAAGAGGAAGTAGAGCAACTCCTAGTCCCAAAACAGTATGTCACTCGGGTGCTGTATCTTGCGCACACGCATCAGTTAGGCGCGCACCTCGCCGTGCAGAAAACCTATGAGCGTATACTGGCAAGATTTTACTGGCCGGGAGTTAAGAGGGCTGTTGAAGTCTTTTGCCAAAGTTGTCCTGAGTGCCAGAAGACGGCCCCGCGGCCCACATATAGAAATCCCCTAGTACCGCTGCCTATTATTGAAACTCCATTTGAGCGTCTAGCCATGGACATTGTGGGACCCCTCCCAAAATCCGCAAGAGGACACCGTTACATACTGGTGATATTAGATTATGCCACCCGGTACCCCGAGGCCATCCCGCTCCGCTCTGCCACGGCCAAGACAGTCGCACATGAACTTTTAATGCTATTTAGTAGGGTCGGAATACCGGCGGAGCTTCTTTCGGACCAGGGCACATGTTTCATGGCACGCATGCTAAACGTGCTGTACAAATGGCTAAAGATCAAGCGCATCCGCACCTCTATTTATCACCCCGAGACGGATGGCTTAGTAGAACGCTTTAACCAAACGTTGAAAAAAATGCTCAGAAAACTGGTCGATATAGACGGAAAAGATTGGGATCAGCTCATCCCCTATGTCCTCTTCTCTATTCGAGAGGTCCCCCAGGCGTCGACAGGGTTCTCCCCCTTTGAATTGGTGTATGGGAGGAGACCCCGGGGACTGTTGGACATAGCTAAGGAGACGTGGGAAACACAGCCGTCCCCGCACAGAAGTGTGATAGAGCATGTTGACAGGCTACAGGAGAGAGCGCGCAAAATCTGGCCCATGGTGCGCGAACACATGGAACGCGCACAGCGGGATCAAGCGCGCATCTACAACCGGGGGGCACGCGTAAGAGAGTTCCAGGTGGGCGAGCAGGTGCTCGTCCTCGTGCCAACCAGCGAGTGCAAGTTTCTTGCCAAGTGGCAGGGGCCATACGAGGTGGAGACGCGCATCGGCCCGGTCAACTACAGAGTGAGACAGCCAGGCAGGCGAAAGCCACTTCAGATATACCACGTTAACATTCTTAAAAAGTGGCATCCGCCTAGCACTGTTCCCCCCCGTCTCTCTCTCACCACCTTCTCCCCGCCCCCCCCTGTCCCCATAGGAGAAGACTTATCGCCGACGCAGCGGCAGGACGTACAGGAGCTGCTTAGCCAGTGCGCGGATGTGTTTTCGGAACGGCCAGGACGCACACATGTCATCGAACATGACATCGAAACCACCCCCGGTAAGGTGGTCCGTCAACGGCCGTACCGTATACCCGAGGCGCGCCGCATAGCGATCAAGGACGAGGTAAAACAAATGCTCGAACTAGGCGTGATAGAGGAATCCTACAGCCCCTGGGCCAGTCCCATAGTAATAGTGCCCAAGCCGGATGGCTCATTGCGCTTTTGCAATGACTTTCGGAAGTTGAATGAAGTGTCAACTTTTGACGCGTATCCGATGGCCCGCGCGGACGAATTGATCGAACGGCTAGGCCCCGCCCGGTTCGTCAGTAGGCCTACGCTAGACCTCACAAAAGGGTATTGGCAAGTCCCATTATCGGCACGGGCCAAGCCAAAAACCGCCTTCTCCACCCCGGAGGGCCTTTTTCAGTATACCGTCCTCCCGTTCGGTGTCCATGGAGCACCCGCCACGTTTCAGCGGCTAATGGACCGGGTCCTGAGACCCCACAGGGACTTTGCCGGAGCATACCTGGATGACATCGTGGTCCACAGCGCCACCTGGCGGTCACACCTACAACACCTAGAGGCAGTGCTCGGGGCGCTGCGCAAGGCCGGGCTGGTAGCCAACGCCAAGAAATGCCGCATCGGCCTGACGGAGACGGACTACCTGGGCTTCACGGTGGGACGAGGCTGTGTCAAACCACAGCGGAAGAAGGTGGAAAGGCTGAGGGATTGGCCCCGACCGATCACCAAGAAACAGGTGAAATCATTTATGGGGCTCATAGCCTACTACCAAAAATGTATTAAAGACTTTGCCACTCTTGCAGCGCCACTATATGACCTGACCAAGAAGAGCCTGCCCCACCACGTAGGGTGGACCCCCGAGGCGGAGGAGGCTTTCCACACACTGAAAGCGGCTATATGTGAGGAACCGGTACTCATTGCCCCGAATTTCAGCCAACCTTTCGTCCTTCACACCGACGCCTCGGGAACGGGGGTAGGAGCCGTGCTCTCGCAGGTCATAAACGGAGAGGAACACCCGGTAACGTATGTCAGTCGAAAGCTACTCAAGCACGAGCGCAACTATGCCACGGTGGAGAAGGAATGTCTCGCCATCAAATGGGCTATTCATCACCTTCGATACTACCTCTGGGGGAGGCAGTTCACCGTCATCACGGATCACGCCCCCCTGAAGTGGATGTCCCGCAACAAGGACAGGAATGACCGCGTCACCAGATGGTTCCTAGAGCTGCAGAACTATAAGTTCGACGTACAACACCGACCCGGGAAGGACATAGCGCACGCAGACGCGCTCTCCAGGAGGTATGAAGAGGAGACTGAAGCTTCCGGAGCTACCGGCAAGCTTGGAGGGAGGATGTGTGGCATGTCGCTAGGCAACAGGCCGCCAGGTAAGCGTGGGACCCGAGAGAGCCAGTGGGAAGGAGAGAGAGAGCAGCTGAGAAGGCCCCGCCTACCACTCGGCCAGCTGGTAGACGGCCGCTACGTCCCCGCCTACATATTGTCTCAAGTTCATGAGTACTACGAATCAAGACCACCTGCGGACCCAGACAGACAGACAATATGTAGGCGAGGCTGCCTCTGCCCTCACTTCCCACATGACGCTCGGAGAGACAGGTCGGGCCATGCTCTGGCGGTAAGCGACTCACACACACACACACGCACACACCCACAACCAGCGATATGTATATGTGAAGATTGAGGCAAGCATTAACCCAACCCTCTCTTTCCCACATAGGCAACGCGCTCCTGTCATTAACCCAGATTCACGCAACTGGCGAGGTTGAGACGGGGAAGGGAAAACCCCCGTCAGTGCGCCTCGGCCAGGAGGAATATTATCGCAATATCATACAGATCCAGAGGACCTGGTTAGGGAAAGAGCCGGCCAGCGCCACCCCTATAGGGAAAGAGGGGAAAGCCTGGAGCTCCCACCAGTGACTGTTTTGTTGTTTCTGATCCTATGATTTATCTTGTTCAAGCCCAACCCCACGGGTCTGTTTACAAATAAAGACGCCTGTCGGCGAGATTCTGTAGTAATCTGTACCAGTGAGTGTCTCAGTTCTGTTCAGTTCCCACAAAGCTTTAAGCAGAATTACAGAGAGACACTAGAGGATCAGGAAAGCTCATACTGTATGTTTCAGTACATGTAAAAACATACAAATGCAAAAAAAATCACCTAGTTATGATTACGTCACAAGTTCTTGACACTTTTCATTGGTTAAGTAGTTGTAAAACCAGCAGCCAAAACGTAACCACTTTCACATTCAAACATTGCAATACAAAATAGCGGGACAAAAAGTAAGGAAGAGGCCCAATTTCTTCCCAATATGGCTGTTGTCCATAGTACTTCAATGAATGTTTCATACCCCAGGACAATGAGCTCCCCATATTTCAATGTATGAACTGAGGTTCTTGATGTGCTATTTATACTGTGCTGCTGTTGAATCATTACCATACACAGTTATTTGATAGGCCTATACAGCCTGATCAACCAACTTTTCAGCTGTACATTTCTCCTACTATAAGTTGATCAAAGGGCTCTCTCTCTCTCTCTCTCTCTCTCTCTCTCTCTCTCAAATCAAAGGGATTTCATTGGCATGAGAAAACATATGTTGCTTATAGAAAACGATGTTCTTACAAACCCATACAAATTGTATATTTGCTGAAGATATGAAAAGCTCTAAAGTTAAAAAGTTATACATCCAACGTAGGATGTTTTGAAATAAATGGCATCAACAATGTTTTGCATCCACGTCACTTTGTATAGAAACCTGACTATTAAATAGTACATTTTTCATGTGTTTCATGACAGTTGCTCGGTTTGTAGTTTGTACAGTATTTCTATACAGAGATCACTCAGTGTGTGGACAGTGAAGAAATACACACACTGATTACAGTGGTGTAAAGTAAGTATATTTACCCAAGTACTGTACTTAAGTACTGTGTATGTAAAAATGACTATAAAATATTATAAAATAAGGTTTGAAATTGCCTCTTTCTGTTCGGTTAGGGTCACTAAAGGGCCAGTTAACTCGTTTTATGAAGGGAAGAATGACTTGTGTAACAGGGTTGTGTGCGACGGGGGGGGGGGGGGGGGGTGTAGAGAGCACAGAAACGTTATGCTGGGAAAGGAGCTCCAGCAGGTCTTTATCATATAGACATGCATGGCAGAAATACACTGGCAGTGGCAGCTAACACGTCCTGACTTCCTGTACAAAGCATTTCCAGTGTCCTGTTTTGGTACCCACACACTTCTCAGGTGCTCACTCTGTTTTACAGCCAGAATTTAGGTTCCCACTCTGTTTTGGAGCCCAGTTTTTACAGTTCCCAAATGTACCAGGTGCACACTCTGTTTTGGTGTCCAGCCCACTTATCCAATATCAAATTCTGTGAGACATCTGCCAAGATACTATGAATCTCCCATGCCACAAAGGTTGGTGCTGTGAACTATGGCCACAGGACTCACTGCATGAAGAGTGGATACTGTAACATTAATTTGGTAAATTTGGGCAGTGACTATACACAATGAATATTTATTAATTAATGGAAAGAAACCTCAATTGAATATTTGATTTGTCCGTTTTATATGTAATTGAAAATAAATGGAAATGGAAATCATGCACATAAATGTTGTTTTGTTTAGGCAAGATCATCGATATGTTCATTCATAAAGTCACTGGAGATAGACAGACTGTGCTTTGACATTTACAGTTATATTTATTGATAGACTATGATGTTAACTCAGTCTGAGCAAGTATACAGGCAAGGCAAGGCAATATTATCTATATAGCACCTTTCACACACAAGTACAGCTCATGTAAAGCCCAGGCAACACCTATAGACATCATTGTGAGTAAGCAATGTTTAATTAATATTTTTAAATTTGACTTATAAACAGCTATAGTTGGGAATTTGCTAATGGTTTGGAAAATTGTTCCAGGTTTGTGATGCATGGTAGTGAAATGCTGCTTCACCATGTTTTGTTCCAACTAATGGGTGAATAATAAGGGCCTTTCTCGACATATCGCTCACCTCGATCCGCTCCATCCCCTCCTGGTGCTGCGTCCATCTTGGAAACTAAACACAATATAAACTAGAACTGCACTCTGCCGAGTGCATACTTGCTTGTTGCACACTAGTAGGCCATAAATGGCCTACTAGTGCGCAAGCAGAGCGCGCAAGTACTTTCGACCGCTGGAAACTATCACATCTCAGTATCTCTGTGAAGGAACGTTTGAAATGTATAATCATTACGTGTAACTATTTGCTACCTAACTACTTTTTTACAGAAAAATGAATCATTGATATGTGATGAAAAAAAAAGGTATATAAACTGAATTAAAATATATTATACAGTATAATTATTGTATTACTTATTGTAAATTGTCAATTGTTTTAAATGTATTTCATTTTGTACTATATATTAATATATTAATACTAAATCATGATCAGAGTAATATGTGTCTCTAACTTCAATTTCTGTAATAATACTTTCAAATTTGTTGAAATATACATTTCAACAAATGTACAGGCACAGATTTACAAATTACAAATCACATTACAACTACATACAGAGTATGTAGTTGTAATTTGATTAGCAGTATACTGTGGTTACTTGGTTCCAAAAAGTGAAGCCAAGTTTTTTTCAACCGTAGGTTTGTGCCTGGTTTGCTGGGACCGGTTACAACATTACGTCATCGTTGTGAACTGGGACCAGAGTACATGGTGTGTATATGACGTAATGTTGTAACTTGTAACTTGTAACTAGTCCCAGAAAACCAGGCACAGACTGTATGTAGTTGTTCTAGTTACAACTACATACAGAGTATGTAGTTGTAATTTGATTAGCAGTATACTGTGGTTACTTGGTTCCAAAAAGTGAAGCCAAGTTTTCTTCAACGGTAAATCTGTGCCTGGTTTGCTGGGACTAGTTACAACATTACGTCATCCTTGAGAGAGTACATGGTGTGTATATGACGTAATGTTGTAACTTGTAACTTGTAACTTGTAACATTACGTCATATACACACCATGTACTCTCTCAAGGATGACGTAATGTTGTAACTAGTCCCAGCAAACCAGGCACAGATTTACCGTTGAAGAAAACTTGGCTTCACTTCGAAGAGACCAAGCAAAACGATTACTTGCGCGCTCTGCTTGCGCAAGTAACAATTGGAGAGGGGTGGGGCCGAGAAAGGCCCTTATTAGTAGGTTAGCCCCATGAGATGTACGTAGCTGGGCCCAGAGCCACAGAGAGATTTATAAATCTAAACAGTAAAACAGTATAATAATTCGTAATTAGTGCAATGTACTACATTTCTGGTGTGCAATGTTCTATATAACATCCCCCCCCCCTGCCCCAAAAAAGGCAGCGCCCGCACAAAGTGCAGGCACTGGATTTGCCGCACCGCGCATGGTGGTACTGTGGTGTCAATATCCCAAGGTTGGCAGGTCTGTTTCATGAATAATATATCAGTCTAACTTACTTCCATGGTTCGTCGTCGATGTAGAAGTGGGGGGAAACGTGTGCAGCTGACAAAGAAGTTTGCCTCGGTCACTCACTTGTGCTCGGCTACGGGGTCCCCCCGAGTTGACAGTGCCCAGATTTGAACCCATGACTTTGTGTTCCAAAGGCAGTAGCTCTACCGACTGTGCTATCCAGACCCAATCAGTTATTCTATTGTTAACAGCAGAATCATTCAGTGTTTGTCATGACAATTATGTGTGTCCTGGTCAGGGGGGCAGTCAGACAGATATTTTGTGAAGCCACTAAGGAAATCGGGACTTCCTGAAAGTTCATATAATGGCCTGTTGTGGCGCTGTCATTGGGCCCAAAAAAACTCATATCTCCATAGAGGTCTATGTATTTGGGCCCAACTTCACCTAGACTGTATTACCTTAATAAACATGGTCATGAATACTTTCTGCTTCCAGTCACTAGTTTAAAGTCTCATTTCTCATGTCATAAATTTTTTTTTCAATCATCCTCCCACTCTTATCTATATCAGCCGTCCCCTTGAATTCCTGCAACCACCTTGAGATGGACAGCAATTCAACTCCCCTCATGTTGTTTTGACAACACATTTTGATATAGTTTTAGTCATAGTCTTTTGATTAAACTTTCATTTAGTTTTAGTCATATTTTAGTCGACTATAAATCTACTGTTGATTTTGGTCGACAAAAGTGTATATTTTGGTACAAATCTGTATATATTACAAATTAGTATATATTATAGGCCTATATTTTGGTATATAGGCTACTGTAATGGTATATTTATTTGCCTGGGTTTAGTCATTATAGATTTGTTTTTATTTTGTTTTATATTTAAGTTTTCGTCAGTGAAAAAGTTTTAGATGACCAAATCAACACTGCTACAGATGGATAATAAGTATTCATTGACTTACCGTGTTGTGTTGGTGTTGCATACGATCGAGACACGATCGAGGAGGATGTTCTTTCTGAACCCTGCAAACCCCTAGTGCCATGCCACCCCCTAGTGTTCACATTTAACTTTTATGAATATTTTCCCCAACTCTGAACATTTGTTGGCTTTTGCAGTGTTGATTCAAGACTTCAACACTGCCTGTCCATCTACATGTGACACATATGCATTTTCTTGTTTGCAAACCAAGTCCAACATCTTAACCACTAGACCAAAGGGATATCCCTATGGACTGGGGAGATATTAGACTTTGAGGCCATCAGGCAGAGGCTCTGAGCCACACTCACCCCCCTTTGGACCTAATCCCACGGGGGGGAAAAGTCGGTCTTATAACTGTACCGTGCAAGTTGTATAGGCTAGGCTATAATTTACAATTACATTCAGACCTTTTTCCCAAAGCATAAGCCTATTCCGTAGGCTATAGCATGGCTGGCTATACTGTACCTGATCGATAGGCTAAGTGAAAATATGTAGACACATTTTATTTTCCACCACTGCACTTGTTTTGGATCTCCTTCTATGCACATTGCTCACATGTCTTCAACTTGTTTTCACTTGAATGCACAGAGACACAAATGGAACGCTTTGGATGCGTCAAGTTCAAGTCTCGCCCGCCCCGGGGAGCACGTCAGTCAGTGTGCGCTCATATACGCGTGGCACACAAAAACACATGCGCTTTGTAGGTCTAAAAATATAGAGTGTGTGTGTCTGGGAGTGGTAATAGACACGGATCAATGCGATGTCTACTCCACTGGGAGGAGAAGGCTAGGCTACTATATATGGTTTCTGATTTCACTATGAGAGAGAGAGAGAGAGAGAGAGAGAGAGAGAGAGTAGCTGTCCATTCAGCACCAGCTTGTGAATGGAATCAAAAAGTCATCATGATCAGAATACGGAGACTGGAGGACCAGTTGGAGTATGGCATCATCTCTACATCAAAACTATATGAATTATTATCATTAATAATATTATGATTTGAAACAAATAGAAAATAGACCACACCTGCTGCCTTAATTCTCTCTCGTGGATCTCATGTAAGTTGATGTATACGCCCACGGCCACTCCTCGGGTCTGATTTGCTCTCTGGAAGCGAAGTGAAGCAAAGCGGAGGTATTTTCGGGGGACGGACGCGCGGGCCGGTTTGATGATCGAGTCATGCCCTTAGAGGAGCGTCCTGCAGCCGGGCCAGCAGCAGCATGGGCCAGCCGCACGGCGACGCGGACGCGTCCGACACGGAGCGGGTCGTGATCAACGTGGGAGGGACGCGCCACCAGACCTACCGCAGCACCCTCCGCACCCTGCCGGGGACCCGGCTGGCCTGGCTGGCCGAGCCCGAGGCACAGCACCCTGGACACGGACACTTTCACTATGACGCCTCGGTGAGCTACACACACAGGTGCGGGTGGTGGGAGAATTCACAGGATCTTACTCAAGTAGGCTACAAGTAATCATTAAACAGTTTAGAAATACTATAGGTCGAAAGTAGGCCTAACGTCTGGTATATCCATGCACATTTGTATAGGCCTACTTGAATAAAAGTCATAAAGGCCCCAGAATATAGGCCTAGCCTACTTAAATTATACCAATTAAAACAAAGTGCAGAATGAATGGAGAGATAATAACGCTCTCATCATTAACACAAAAAAGACAGAAGAGATTGTTTTTGGTACACCACAGATCCCCCATTACTATTCATGGTGAACCCCAACAGGTGTTCGTACAAATACCTTAGTAGTAATAGACCATCTATTGTCATTCCTTCGCTGTCTAAGATCCTCCTTTTTTTGTTTTTCACTTCTGTTATGAGTGTTCTTCAGTACTGTATAGTAGGCACCTATAGTATGGATGTTTGTCTGCAGCCCTAAAGTCACAACTGCTGCAACAACTGCACATTTGTTCAAAGACTGTTGGACAACAACTTCAGAAACTTTATACATCCACTTATGATAACAACATCCTAAGGTTAGCAAGGAATATCACTCTAATACTAAGCATGTGTTGTATGGAGAATATAGGTTGCTACCTTCAGGAAGGAGATATGGTGTACCAGCATACAATAAAGTCAGACTAAAGAGGTCCTTTGTCCACCTGCAGTCGACCTTGAGGCTTAATCAGGAGTTGTATATGCCACAGGATAATCTAAGCGGTGGATATTGCTCTTGTGTTCATGTCTTTATGTATGTAAATTGTCTTGTTCTTTGTGTCATGTCAAATGTGTGTATATGTGTTCTGCATACTTGGCTGCTGTGTCGCAAGACAAATTTCAGTGTGAACTGACAATAAAGTAGCCTACTATATCATATCAATCTCACATGTTTTCTAAAAGTATTTAGCCGATAGACAAGCTCACAACGCCCGTGTGCGATGCGATGCGTTGTGAGCTTGATAAGATGGTGTGAAGTGATTAAATTGATGCATGTTTTGTAATAATTCTCAAAATGTAAGGAACTATATCGTTTTCAAATAATTGGTGGGTAAAAAGTATAGGAATTGTATAAGAGAAGACATAAAGATTTGGAATTGCCCCAGGTCTCTTTGGACTTCATTCATCAAATCCATATAGCCTACTCAAATATATAGGTCCCATGTGTAATATACATTCAGTTAGTTTCTATGAAGCACTGTAATTAATCTAAATGCTTTATGTGTCAAAACTGAGACAATACATCATTGATACATTTTATAAAATAAGTAAGCAGTTCATTAATTGAAAATTAATCAATTAAAATGTATAATGTAATAGACAACATTGTTTCCCCATAACTTCCACTTATCATGTCTTCCACTTTTCCTGTGTGTGTGTGTGTGTGTGTGTGTGTGTGTGTGTGTGTGTGTGTGTGTGTGTGTGTGTGTGTGTGTGTGTGTGTGTGTGTGTGTGTGTGTGTGTGTGTCATTGGCATGAGAAAACATATCCTTTAGCTTTACATTGCCAAAGCAAGTGTCAAAATATAATAAACCTGTTGAAGATGAGGATATATACAGTTGGAAGGGGTAAAGCATTTTGTAAACAGAGCTATGTCACATTGTGTCGTTATGTTATACAGGGTATAAAGCTTTTTGGAAAAAAATAGCATCAATGTTTTGCATGCAGTCACTTTTTCTCAAGACTATTTAAAATTTAAATACATAAAACCTCATATATTTAAGATGTGTTTAAAGGTATAGCAGCTCTGTTTATGTGCAGACAATGGTCTACTTGATACATATATCCTTAGGGTGGTTGTATTCCTTAGGCTAATCTTCTTTTGTCTCAACAGTTCACAAATATTGCTGCTGTGCTGTCACTGTGTTTGCACGTTGTTGTATTTCCATATAGGTATAGGTTCAAACTCACTTTGGGTGTGTGTAATCTGTGTGTCATGTCACGACTATGAATGGGTACCGAAACTCGGTTCCAAGTAGGAACCGATAACAACACGGTGGGGTACCATGGCACCGCGTCCTGCAAAAAAAGTCGTGACTCACTTGAAAATTTCACAAATATTTTGTTTGGCCTTGATGATGATGACTGTCATTCTAAGGACAGTGGGTGGCCCTATACATAATACGTGCAGAGGGCCTGGGCAGTGGCTCAGTGGTCCGGGTGCCTTGGCTGGTGATCCGGTCTGGCAGTGTGCCGCGGGTTTGACTCCCGATCCCGACGGCCTTTGCTGCATGTCTTCCCCCCATCTCTCTCCCCATTTCCTGTCGGTCTACTGTCTGTCCCTCCATGGAGGGAATAAAATAAAGGCGAAAGCAGGTCAGCGTTCAATGCCATTTGTTTTGAGTTTCGTGTAGGCCTATTATAAGATGACTGATATGTACAATAAATGGTTTGGCACATTGAATGAATGAATCACGGTATAATATCAACTCAACCCAGTTGCCCACCAGTATAGCTTACAGGTATTCTTTAGCTCAAATATTTGCTTCTGGGGATCCCTGGGACAATTATTTTTAGATGGGGGTCGACAGCAAAATACATAATTTTGTGGGTCCTTGACTTGAAAACGCTTGAGGACCACTTAGCAACACTGTCTCACCCCCAAAAGGGTGACAAATGAGGCACATGTTGACTTTTGGGGAATATTATATGAGTTACATATGAGCCTCAATTGATCATCGCAAATTGGGTCTGAGAATGGCACTTCAACTTTCCTACATGCAGTGATGGCACTGTTTGACATTTGGTTAGGTCACAATATGACCTAACCAATTTTGGGTGTGAGACAGTTTCAGTCTGTTTCAGACAACTGTTGATTTAGAAGACATTTCGTTAGACTCATAGCATATTTGACTAATAAATGTTTTGGTCAAAATGACATTTTTGCATAATTCTATTTTCCTAACCCTGCTGGTCCCCTCATTTTATTATTATTATTATATTTTGAGCAAATTTCATTTTTTTCCCCTGAAAACCTTCAAAAAGGCAATTAGGCTATACGAGGCTAACGATTTGTGTGCCTCAGGTCTTAATGAGTTAATTCTTGCTTCTTTGCAGGCAGAGGAGTTCTTCTTCGACCGCCACCCGGGCGTGTTCTCCCACATCCTCAACTACTACCGTACGGGCAAGTTGCACTGCCCGGCCGACGTGTGTGGACCACTGTACGAAGAGGAGCTGGCCTTCTGGGGCATCGATGAGACCGACGTGGAGCCGTGCTGCTGGATGACCTACCGGCAGCATCGCGAGGCCGAGGAGGCCCTGGACAGCTTCGGAGGGGGTCCCATGGAGGCCTCGGA
>NC_137862.1:31736266-31776266 GCF_963924005.1 Protomyctophum bolini
CCTGGTTTATGGAGAGGAGAGGAGAGGAGAGGAGAGGAGAGGAGAGGTGAGGAGAGTTCCACTTCACGTCATGTGGCATGAAGCCACTGTCAAGTGAACAGAACAACACATCGTCGTGCCGGAAATGGTTTATTTTGATCAAGGAAATGTGGCGAGGAAGAATGAACGAGCTTTCACAGCGAGGGACATTGTGTTTAACAGGCTGTATCATTTAACACTGTATTTAACAGGGTGATTCTCAGCTCTGCTTCCTGCCTGCAGCTATCATCCTGAAGTAGACCAGGGCAGCCCTGTACCAACCTGGTGCTGTAAATAACTCTTAACGCACGCACTCACATGCATGCAGACACATGCACGTTGCAATGCACACACACACACACACACACACACACACACACACACACACACACACACACACACACACACACACACACACACACACACACACACACACACACATATGCACACATCAGGTACGGAAAGAACCTGAATATAGATGATCACTATAACTAGTCTAGAGACCAGCCCAGTGCTTTTCTGCTATCCTGCCCAAATATGACTTTTGATTATCTTTTTTTTATAACAGGAGGCAGTGTCTCAGGGGTAGAGTTGTCGGTAGAAAGGCTGTATGGGAACCGCAAAGTTCCCAGTTCGATCCTGGGTCCCCTAGTTAGTGTCGAAGTGTCCTTCAGCATGAGTCTCTGAATTTAGAACCCCTAGATTGCTCCTGATGTGCAGGTTGGTGCCTTGCATGGTTTTCTCCGCCATCAGTGTATGAATGTGTGAATGTTATGCAGGGTCGCAAGACAACTTTCTGTGTAAACTGACAATACACTACTGTATCATTAACCTGACGCTGCCAGATCCAAGAAGCTTGCTACACAAATTTGTTTCACAGCTTATTGGGATCTGGGATCTCGGAAGCAAATTCGATGACGGGGCTGTTCCTTTTTTTCAAGATACTTGGTAGATGATTGGATGGGACCGTCTGTCTATCACCGTGTGGGCGTGCAAACACAACCAATCATATTGACGTGTCTATATAGCTTCACATCCGGTTTCGCACATATCCCGCCCTTAGCTCACGCTAACGGATCGGTGTTAGCTGAACTCCCTGAGAGATCCCAGATGGAAGCTGTGTTGGGGAACATGGTTACCCAATACCGCCCCCATCTGGCAGCGTCAGGTTACTGTGTCATATCTGGATACAAATGCAGAATACACCCAAAATAAGTGACCTCATCCCTGGTTGTCGTTGACCCCAACATATTTTTGTTCTGTAGTCGGATGGATTCAGCTCTCCCTCCCAGCACCACTCTACTGATGATGAATGAAAGAACACATGGACATGTGCACACACTCCACACACACTGCCATCTCCAGAAGTTCTCGGATTAGTCCTCCATTGTGGGCTGCATTACAGAGGACAATGACACAGAGTACAGATTACTCCTCCATTGTGGGCTGCATCACAGAGGACAATGACACAGAGTATAAGAGTTGTGGAGAACTTCATCAGTTGGGCTAAACAAAACGACCTTTGAAATTGTCTGTCTGTCTGTCTGTCTGTCTGTCTGTCTGTCTGTCTGTCTGTCTGTTAATACACTGCATGTAATGCACTGAAATACTTTTTTCCACCACAGAAGTTTGTGTGTTTTGCGTGTGCGTGTGCGTGTGCGTGTGCGTGTGTGTGTGTGTGTGTGTGTGCGTGTGTGTGTGTGTGGTAATCTAACTCCTTAACGATTGGTCAGAGATGCATCCTGTTTTCTGTAATCTCCACCTATTAGATGAGGCTCATATCTGTTACAACGTGCACGCACGCAATCCTAACCCTATCCCATATGTTTCAGTGGATTGGTGATGTTTCTTTGTTTGTGTTTCAGTGGGTTAGTGATCTTTCTGTCTTTCAGTGGGTTAGTGATCTTTCTCTCTTTCAGTGGGTTAGTGATCTTTCTGTCTTTCAGTGGGTTAGTATAAGGCTGCACAATATATCGTTATCGTATCGTTAGAGGTGTGAACACGCGCAATGTCAGTAGCAACAAAAAAGGCAACGGTATCAGATATATCGTCAATATATCGTGAGTGATATTGACTTTTTATTATGCATTGTTTTATGTTTAGTTTTCAATGTTGCAACACTTAAAATATATGACAGAGTATGACATTTTAACGGTTAGTAATCTTTCAGTGGGTTAGTGATCTCTCTGTCTTTCAGTGGGTTTGTGATCTTTCTGTTGGTTTCTGTTGGTCTTTCAGTGGGTAGCCTTCACCTCCCTGTTCTTCATCCTGGTGTCTATCACCACCTTCTGCCTGGAAACCCACGAGGCCTTCAACCCCATCTACAACTACACAGACACGGACCCCGTGGACAACACCACTCGCTTCTACCAGGAGACGGAGACGGTGGTGTACCTGACCTACATCGAGGGCGTGTGCGTGGTATGGTTCACCTTCGAGTTCCTGATGCGTGTCACCTTCTGTCCTAACAAGCTGGAGTTCATCCGCAACACGCTGAACATCATTGACTTTGTGGCCATCCTGCCCTTCTACCTGGAGGTGACCGAGATTTATGACCACCATGCACACTTACTGTACCATGGTCCATTGTTCTCGTTTGTGTAAAAAGTTAGATGCATGTTATTAATTTAAAGTAAACTAATGCTTTATTCACTGACTGGCAGAGCATGTGAGCGGAGCAGAGCGGCCGATAATTCCGCTCTTCGCTCTCGACGGCTTTTGTTTCCGCTCGTCATTTGCTCGTGTTCACCCCCCCCCCCCCCCCCCCCCACGCCGCTCTACGCTCGCTCAGCGCTCACCTTCATTTGCGCATCGGGCGCTCCGCACTCCACTCAGATACACCCGCTCAGCAGCAAAGAATTATGGGGGGAAAAATAAATAAAATGCTGTTTTCCTGATACTATCTAATTAAACAAATCGTCATTATTGCCTGGAGCATAAACATTTATGTTTTTAAAAACACATCAGGGTTTCATGTTGCACTGCTGTCTCGTTAACCCAGCTGCAGTGAATAATAACGTAATGTCATCCAATAATAATAATAATAATAATCAACGTCACCGCGGTAAACTCTCCAGTCAGCAACAGAAGTGTCATCAACACGGCCAAAATGTAAATTCACGGTCATCACGTCCATTCACAAAAGTCGCATGGGTCCCTCGTCCCTGTGCTTGAAAATGAAACCTATTACCAGCCCCACACACGCCTATTTATTTAACAGACAGCCTGATTGAAAGACAGACTGACAACATAGAGTACTTGTAGCCCAAGCGCCAACCATGCAGGCAGTCAGTGTATAATATTTTGTATAGCCTAAAAGTCAGAAAAAGTAAAATAAATGTCAAATATTATTCAACTCACTTTACTGGCAAAATAGTGTCACCTATATATTTGTGCACTTATTTTATATCTCTCAAGAATCCCATTTTTTCAGTGGATGGAAACGGGGGGAAAATGCGCTTTTCTTTTTTCGAACAGTCGCATCCTATTTTCGAAAAAGCTTGATGGAACCGCACCTATACTGTGGTCTGATAAAAGCCTCTACGTTCGTTGTACATGGTCCATTGCAGGTGGGTCTGAGCGGCTTGTGGTCTGATAAAAGCCTCTACGTTCGTTGTACATGGTCCATTGCAGGTGGGTCTGAGCGGCTTGTGGTCTGATAAAAGCCTCTACGTTCGTTGTACATGGTCCATTGCAGGTGGGTCTGAGCGGCTTGTGGTCTGATAAAAGCCTCTACGTTCGTTGTACATGGTCCATTGCAGGTGGGTCTGAGCGGCTTGTGGTCTGATAAAAGCCTCTACGTTCGTTGTACATGGTCCATTGCAGGTGGGTCTGAGCGGCTTGTGGTCTGATAAAAGCCTCTACGTTCGTTGTACATGGTCCATTGCAGGTGGGTCTGAGCGGCCTGTCGTCCAAAGCAGCCAAAGACGTGCTGGGGTTCCTGCGGGTTGTGCGCTTCGTACGGATCCTGAGGATCTTCAAGGTAAGACGACAGTGTTGATTTTTATTTTTATTTATTTGTATTCATAGTCGTTTGAATACAATTCTGTTACGTTTTAGTCATTTATTATGTCATCTGAAATGGTCTGGTTTTATTCGACTAAATATCATAGGATTTTAGTCGACTAAATCTGTTTTAGTGGACTAAATGATGTGTTGGTCCTCTCATGCAGCTGACTCGGCACTTTGTGGGCCTCAGGGTGCTGGGCCACACACTGAGGGCCAGCACCAACGAGTTCCTCCTCCTCATCATCTTCCTCGCTCTGGGCGTGCTCATCTTTGCCACTATGATCTACTACGCCGAGCGCATCAACGCCAGGTAGGCCAGTCTCTTATAGTCTATATAATTAATACAGCAGACCTGTCTTTTACAGTCAGAGTCCCGCCCCCTTTCATGACGACGACTGGCCCAGGAAATAATTCCCCATGCATGTTTCCCATAGACATTTCAAAAAGTATATATTCAAAGACCTCTAAAGCCTCGAACCAAGCCAACTCGGATCGTGACAAATCATGACAACACACACAATATTTTGGGGCCGAACAAATAATTAGAAATAATTAGAAATTCCCTCTCGCCCCCTGCAGCCCCAATGACCCTCGCGCCAGCGAGCACACGCACTTCAAGAACATCCCTATCGGCTTCTGGTGGGCGGTGGTGACCATGACCACGCTGGGCTACGGCGACATGTACCCCCAGACCTGGTCGGGCATGCTGGTGGGGGCGCTGTGCGCACTGGCGGGCGTGCTGACCATCGCCATGCCGGTGCCCGTCATCGTCAACAACTTTGGCATGTACTACTCGCTGGCCATGGCCAAGCAGAAGCTGCCCAAGAAGAAGAACAAGCATATCCCGCCGCGCACGCCGCTGCTGGGCGGAGCTCACCACGACTACTGGCTGCGCTCTGGACTCAACTCGCCTGCCTGCAGTGGCAGCGACACCTGCGCCCACCTGACCTCACACAGTGATGCCTGTTGTCCTCTGGCCACGCCCATGCCGGGAGACGTGACGCCAGGTATATACCTGCATGTCCGTCCGTGACGTCCGTCCGACCATGTGTGTGTCTGTCTGTCTGTCTGTCCGTCCGTCCGTCCGTCCGTCTGTCTGTCTGCCCCTAGATTGATTAATTGAATACTTTTAGGCATGTAACGATTCACTCAACACACGATAAGATTCACGTTTTTTTCAAATTATTTCTCTTACAAATCCAGTATTTTCTTTCTCTTAATTTTATTCTCTTATAGCAATACAGTAGCAAATGACTGAAAACTCTTATTATCTTACATGTATCCTGGGCACACAATTCAAATTGCGACTTGAACAAGACACCGTTACATGCGTAAAGACTTTACTAACAAGTTTGATAACTTTACAGCAGTACAGTCAAAAAGCTTTTCTAAAGTGTAGTGCAGTGTAGGCTACTCAATTCATCAGTAATACAATACAATGCAATGCAATGCAATGCAATGCAATACAATCACTGGCTGAGGGAGACAATTTGGGGCAAGTTAAGGGTAGGTAGAATAATTTGAGAAGAAGTCTGTACATTAACATTGCTCCTAAGTGTTTAGTTTACTTGAAAACACAGACATTCATGATGAAGGCCCAACTGTGGCCCAAAACGTTGTACCATGTCATTTGTTCACAGCACGTAGATCAGCTATTTTCGGCTAATGTTCCCCTCAGCATTTCAATAGGGATTCACAAACCGTGCATTTTGAACGAAGGCAGACAGCAATTTGTCTTTGGCCACTGACCGTGTTTTTTCCGTGCTGGGCAGTTTGTGTTGTTGTTGTTCCGTATTGTTGTTGTTTCTCCGTGAATGTTGTGTGTCGGCTGTCCGTGTATATTGTTTAGATGGCAGCGTGACGCATTATTATGTATCCCACCACAGTTCTATAGCCCCGCTGTGATTGGCCAGTAGTCGAAGACCCACAAAACTGGGTTGAATACGCAGAGATAAAGTCAGTGTTGTACAGCACTTCGGCATACTACAGTATATATGACTAGGCCACCCGAACTGCACAAAAGGTTGTGCGTGCACATAGTTGTGCTCTTCTCAATTGTATATGGGCAAGTAAAAACCTGTTGGTGGAACATTTTTTTTGTTGCAATTCTTTAGTACTATTTGAACAATTTAGAAGATTTACATCAATCTTCATCGTCAAAGTAACTAACTGAATCTGGATTAAAATAGTACAAGGGCGGCAGTGGCTCAGGAGGTAGAGCGGACGTAGGTTTCAACGACAGCTCCTCCTGGCTAAGTGGAAGTGTCCTTGAGCACGATACTATGAAGCCCTTATAACTACCGGTACTCCTGATGAGTAGGTTGGTGCCTCGTATGGTTAACTCAGTGTGCGAATGTGAAGTACATCATGAAGTGCTTTGAAGTGTCAGAAAGACTATGAAGGAGCTACATAAATGCAGTCCATTTACCACATGTGCAATTTGCCCCTGATATGTAATGTAGTGGAGTAGATGTATAAAGTATGAACAAATGGAAATACTCAAGTACCTTAAATGTACTTAGGCTACCGGTAGTTGCTTTCCAGAACTAGTTTGGAACGTGTGTGTGTGTGTGTGTGTGTGTGTGTGTGTGTGTGTGTGTGTGTGTGTGTGTGTGTGTGTGTGTGTGTGTGTGTGTGTGCGTGCGTGCGTGCGTGCGTGCGTGCGTGCGTGCGTGCGTGCGTGCGTGCGTGCATGCGTGTGTGCGTCTGTGCGTGCGTGCGTCTGTGTGTGTGTGTGTGTGTGTGTGTGTGTGTGTGTGTGTGTGTGTGTGTGTGTGTGTGTGTGTGTGTGTGTGTGTGTGTGTGTGTGTGCTACATCATGTTGTCATGGCTACAGTGTCCAAGCAACACCAACCAGTCTACAAAAATACAAACAAATAAATATATATCAGTGTTTCTCAAACATTTTAATGTCACAGACGTACAGATGTATTTGGTCGCAGACCCCAATCTGAAAATATTTAGTTCCAAGGACGTGCATACAAGACTAAAGGAGTCGTTTTTTTCCCCATTTTTTCCCCTAAGCCAATAATTTGATGACCGGATCATCATTAGAAGACTCGAGACCGTCATCAAATTATTGATAGAGGAATGAGACAAAAACAAAACAACTCCATGAATTCAAGGCTTTTGGTGTGCAAATAAATTTGTGCTGTGGACACGCACGCGCGTGCACACACGTGCGTGCACACACATGCTCGCGAGCAATCACTGATTGAAATGACCTCTTATTGTAGACCTATTTATTAAGCCACAATATACTGTATATCAAATTTGTTTCTAATTACTTGAATGGGAAAACTTTAGTCTTGTCATAATTATGCCTTTACCTTGCAAACGTCACCTCTGTAATGTAATTAGTAGTTCATGAATCCATCAGCCGCTGTTATTAACTCTTTACTTCAGACAGAACATGATACATACAGTAGCAGATCGACACAATGGACCTGGCCATCACCATTGATATGCATCCAAGGTCGGTCATTCCTATTGTTTCAAGCTGTGACACTATAGCGAGATGCGAACATTGTGAATTGTGTGCATCTTCAAAAACTGCCAGGGCGGTGGCCTGGATAGCCTGTGTGCAATTGATGGAAAATAAGTAATTTTTGAGTTGAACTATTCTCCTTTAATGTCTGTAGAGATTGAGGTGGCAGAAAGCTGAGCGCTCGAGCGCTGTTCATGCAGCCTGAACTGGGACAAGCTGGAGTTGGAAATACATTGTTTTCAACAAGGGCGGCACAAATAAGAGCAATTTTTGGCAAGTGTGCAACATGACTGTTTTAAAGTATTGTACAGTAACAACTAAAGTCTCTGTAATGTTTCTGTTTTACTGTTTTACTATTACTAAAAGACAATCTAAAATAAACTGCACTAGTAGCAGTACAGTTACCAAGCAACTCCCAGTACTACTTCTACTGGGAGTTGCTGCACTGCAGTAGACACAGACAGGTCTCAGTTCGGTTTGGTTTATTTATTTAGCACATATGTATAAAAAAAAAATACATATCAATGAACAAAAATACAATGCAAGGAAAGGAAGAAGCGAGCTGGCTTATATGTGGTCCTGGCACATCCAGACAGGCAGCAGAGCATGGCAGCGGTCACATCCAGACATAGCAGAGCATGGCAGCGGTTGCATAACTGCTGCTAGTAGCTACATGCTAAAGTACTACTTCACTGCCATACACGGAGGAAGTGAAGCATACACTTGTACGCACTACGGACACACTCTCACACAAACCAAAGCATGCACATGCACACGCGCACACACAAACACACACGCACGCACTCACTCGCACGCACGCATACATGCACGCACGCACGCACACACACACACACACACACACACACACACACACACACACACACACACACACACACACACACACACACACACACACACACACACATACACACACACTCTCACACACACACACCAATGCATACACGCACGCACGCACGCATTATAACCACTGACACTCTCTCTCTCTCTCTCTCTCTCTCTCTCTCTCTCTCTCTCATCACACCATGTAAGGGAGTTGCCATGTGCATATGGTTTTCAATGAGCCAGCATAAAATCAATGTCTGTCACATGTGCACATCCACGAATGCATGCACACACACACACACGCACGCGCACAAACACACACACACACACACACACACACACACACACACACACACACACACACACACACACACACACACACACACACACACACACACACCTTGATGTATCCTCAACATAGAGACTGTTGTATATTATTATAACATGGGTCACTGTATACAAAAAGGAACACAAAATAGACAAAGAGTAATTGATTGGGGAAAATAAGTGATTGTGGGGGTGAAGTATCCCTTTAATCAACTTTGCAGAGAACCACTGGCCCAGATGGCTTTATTAGGGGTCAAGCCCAAAGGGCGTAGACCCCTTTATTGTTTCCGTAAGAGTTCCGCCATTTTAGCAGTTTTGTCAGTTCTTCACGAGATTCGGCAATGTGGTAGAGGGCCGTGAGAATCCCTGACCTTTAGACCTCCCAATGAGTAAATTGTTATGGTTTGCTCAATCCATTTGTCTGCCTTTTTTTGGCCACGTCAAAGAAATCGCAATTGCAATTCGAGTCTGACTCTGGTTACATCTACATCATGGTTTTTGTAACAGAGTATAGGCTATAACTACACCATGGTCTTTGTAACAGTAGCTATAACTACATTATGGTCTTTGTAATAGTAGCTATAACTACATTATGGTCTTTGTAACAGTAGCTATAACTACATCATGGTCTTTGTAACAGTAGCTATAACTACACCATGGTCTTTGTAGCAGTAGCTATAACTACATCATGGTCTTTGTAACAGTAGCTATAACTACATCATGGTCTTTGTAGCAGTAGCTATAACTACATCATGGTCTTTGTAACAGTAGCTATAACTACATTATGGTCTTTGTAACAGTAGCTATAACTACATCATGGTCTTTGTAACAGTAGCTATAACTACATCATGGTTTTTGTAACAGAGTATAGGCTATAACTACATCATGGTCTTTGTAACAGTAGCTATAACTACATCATGGTCTTTGTAACAGTAGCTATAACTACATTATGGTCTTTGTAACAGTAGCTATAACTACATCATGGTCTTTGTAACAGTAGCTATAACTACATCATGGTCTTTGTAACAGTAGCTATAACTACATCATGGTCTTTGTAACAGTAGCTATAACTACATCATGGTCTTTGTAACAGTAGCTATAACTACATCATGGTCTTTGTAACAGTAGCTATAACTACATCATGGTCTTTGTAGCAGTAGCTATAACTACATCATGGTCTTTGTAACAGTAGCTATAACTACATCATGGTCTTTGTAACAGTAGCTATAACTACATCATGGTCTTTGTAACAGTAGCTATAACTACATCATGGTCTTTGTAACAGTAGCTATAACTACATCATGGTCTTTGTAACAGTAGCTATAACTACATCATGGTCTTTGTAACAGTAGCTATAACTACATCATGGTCTTTGTAACAGTAGCTATAACTACATCATGGTCTTTGTAACAGTAGCTATAACTACATTATGGTCTTTGTAACAGTAGCTATAACTACATCATGGTCTTTGTAACAGTAGCTATAACTACATCATGGTCTTTGTAACAGTAGCTATAACTACATTATGGTCTTTGTAACAGTAGCTATAACTACATCATGGTCTTTGTAACAGTAGCTATAACTACATCATGGTCTTTGTAACAGTAGCTATAACTACATCATGGTCTTTGTAACAGTAGCTATAACTACATTATGGTCTTTGTAACAGTAGCTATAACTACATCATGGTCTTTGTAACAGTAGCTATAACTACATCATGGTCTTTGTAACAGTAGCTATAACTACATCATGGTCTTTGTAACAGTAGCTATAACTACATCACGGTCTTTGTAACAGTAGCTATAACTACATCATGGTCTTTGTAGCAGTAGCTATAACTACATCATGGTCTTTGTAACAGTAGCTATAACTACATCATGGTCTTTGTAACAGTAGCTATAACTACATTATGGTCTTTGTAACAGTAGCTATAACTACATCATGGTCTTTGTAACAGTAGCTACAACTACATCATGGTCTTTGTAACAGTAGCTACAACTACATCATGGTCTTTGTAACAGTAGCTACAACTACATCATAGTCTTTGTAACAGTAGCTACAACTACATCATGGTCTTTGTAACAGTAGCTACAACTACATCATAGTCTTTGTAACAGTAGCTATAACTACATCATGGTCTTTGTAACAGTAGCTATAACTACATCATGGTCTTTGTAGCAGTAGCTATAACTACATCATGGTCTTTGTAACAGTAGCTATAACTACATCATGGTCTTTGTAACAGTAGCTATAACTACATCATGGTCTTTGTAACAGTAGCTATAACTACATCATGGTCTTTGTAACAGTAGCTATAACTACATCATGGTCTTTGTAACAGTAGCTATAACTACATCACGGTCTTTGTAACAGTAGCTATAACTACATCATGGTCTTTGTAGCAGTAGCTATAACTACATCATGGTCTTTGTAACAGTAGCTATAACTACATCATGGTCTTTGTAACAGTAGCTATAACTACATTATGGTCTTTGTAACAGTAGCTATAACTACATCATGGTCTTTGTAACAGTAGCTATAACTACATTATGGTCTTTGTAACAGTAGCTATAACTACATCATGGTCTTTGTAACAGTAGCTATAACTACATTATGGTCTTTGTAACAGTAGCTATAACTACATCATGGTCTTTGTAACAGTAGCTACAACTACATCATGGTCTTTGTAACAGTAGCTATAACTACATCATGGTCTTTGTAACAGTAGCTATAACTACATCATGGTCTTTGTAACAGTAGCTATAACTACATCATAGTCTTTGTAACAGTAGCTATAACTACATCATGGTCTTTGTAGCAGTAGCTATAACTACATCATGGTCTTTGTAACAGTAGCTATAACTACATCATGGTCTTTGGTATACTATTACTTATGTACAAAATGTCTTCCACCACTGCTGACCTCTGACCTCTCCATGCAGACACCAGGTTGAACGGGGAGGCGGCCAAGGCGGCGCTGGCCAATGAGGACTGCCCTCACATCGACCAGGCGCTGTCTCCGGAGGACGGCCTGATCTTCAGCCCCACCCCAGAGCGCGCCGCCGCCCCCGCCCCCACAGATCATCCTCCTTCCTGTTTCCTGTTGTCCCTGGGGGCGGGGCGGCCCGTACACACTGCTTCCATGCTGAAGAAGGGTAGGCGCATGTCACACTACACACACACTACACACACACTACACACGGATGCACGGACACACACACACACACACACACACACACACACACACACACACACACACACACACACACACATACACACATACACCCACACATACAAACCCACACGCACGCACGCACATGCACAGTTGCACACACTCGCCCTGTGTCTATCCTTTTTTACCCTGATCTTTCCTTCTTACTACTCTAACTTACCCCACCCCAATTTTTATTCCATTTGGTTTGTTTACAGTCGTTGACTGACACGCAACCTTAACTTTCCCTTTTTTTCTGTTCTTTCTTTGTTGTCCTGTTTGTTAATCCCCGACACCCTGTCGTCTCTCTGTCTGTCTTTGTTTCTCCCTCCATCTCCGCTGGTTTCACCAAACCCCCCTCCTCCTCCTATTGGTCGTTAAGGTTCTGGGGTGGAGCAACTAGGCCCCTCCCAGCAGGGCTATCCTCTGCTGCAGTTTGGCTGGGTTGGCCGGGCCACTCCCACCACTTGACGTCCGTTGAACCAATCAGACCATTCAAAATGTTCAGCGGGTTTTATGTCAATTCCCCCGATAAGATCTTCAAGAACGGTCCAAGCAGCCGACGGGAATGGATTATAAAAAAAACAAAAAAATGATTGTGATCCATGTGACGCTTTCGTCTGCCGTCCATTTGTTGTTATACAAACAAGCTTGGGATCGTTCCTGTAAGAGCAATTGAAATTTGTTTTTGTCAAACATTATGACCTTTTTGCTTGGATGTGAACAAGACCTTTCAGCTCCTGAATCCTATAAGCCTTTAACCGTATTCCTGTAGGCCCTAGTGTAGGGGTTCCGTGTCCAACAGAAAGTGTTTTTTTATGAGCAGGGGAGGGCTTTGGATGATGATGGTGAGTGCTCGCATGGAGCATTTATTCATAGCAACAACGTTGGAGTCTCTGTCTGTCTGTCTGTGTGTAATCCACACCGTTCGCCGCAGCGACTTCAAATTCGGCACACACACTCCACACCACCGCAGGGGGTGCAGTGCCCAGGGTTGAGTCGGTCGGGCCCACGGTTGTCCAGAACCGCCCCAAAAAGGCCTCTGCCCGGGCTCTGGGTATAACGGGTACAACGAGTATCGCATAGCCTTATTAGAACAAAATGGCAAAATGGCGCACACATGGATTCTCATGTGGTTGGTTGTAATTATTCAGGTGGTAATCCCACAGCCAGGAGGATCAAATGTGTTTTGGATTGATTTATCGAAAGATTGAATACATTATTAGTAGTCAGAAATGTTTTTGAAAGAAACCAATCATATACACATCCTTTAATGGATGGTGTCAGGACATTCCATGGTGACATATAGTAGAATGAGAATTGTCCCCATGCTTATTCAGATCAGTGTGGGTCATTAACTTTCATTAACTGGGTGTCATTAACTTTCTTTTTAAGTAGTTACCATAGAGACTGTCTTTTCGTTAGCATATAGATTAGAAACACATGACAGTCTTTATACCAATAGCAACATATGACAGACTGGCTCCGTCAGCTAAACAAAAACACTTCCTGTGGACACGGCCCCCTTTGATGTCCTACGCGGGGCAGGCTATATACTATATGTATATACTATAGCTCCTAGCCCACTGGCTTCTAGTAGGAAGCAAGTAGCTCCAGGGGGTTAAACCCCCACCCCCCCCCCCCCCTCAATGCACACACACACACACACACACACACACACACACACACACACACACACACACACACACACACACACACACACAGCAAAACAGAAAGACGTAGGCCTACAGCATAGGTTGCAATGTAGCACCCGCTACCGCTGGTCACTATGTCCCTATATACACTGTCCTTTATTCCTGTTCTGTTGCCAACCTGTTCAACACCGGTGAACCTACACCGCATACATTCCTACATGCAGCACACACATGTCACACACACACACACACACACACACACACACACACACACACACACACACACACACACACACACACACAGCTTGTGAACAGATTGACCACTGTAGCATACTTGTATGTCCAAGCATGTCTGAGAGAGAGAGAGAGAGAGAGAGAGAGAGAGAGAGAGATTGTGTCTCTGTCATCTGACACAGTTTTTTTTTTTTTTTCGGTGTTGCTGCTGTTTGTTAGTTAGTTTGTTTGTTCTTTTTGTTAGCATGCTGCTTGCACTTGTCTCGCTGCATTCTGCATGTTCTGGTTTTGCCAATGTGGTGATATTAGAGGACTGACAAACGCAATCTTGTCCTTTCCCTGCGAACACTGCGCCTCTGCTTCTCAACGTGTTGACTTGGATGGTTCATGCCTTAACAACTAAATAGAACAACATGCCCTCTGGGACATGCAGGTGCCATGCCCGTTCAAGCGTTGGGGCACGTGCTCAGGGCATTGCATTTTTTTCTAAAGGTTGCAGGGTCATGATCGGTTCACAATATCAGGTGCAGTGTGCACATACAAAGCACCATCAGCTCCCACTAGCCTACTTACAACAACACCTACCATCAGCTCCCAGTAGGCCTACTTATGTAACACACTCCTTAGAGAGTTCCATGCCGCACTTCTACCTTGAGTGAGTGAGTGAGTGAGTGAGTGCGTGCGTGCGTGCGTGCGTGCGTGCGTGCGTGCGTGCGTGCGTGCGTGCGTGCGTGCCTTTGCTATTTGCTTTTTTCACGTACAGGACTCCCACGGTCCTCCATTAAAATGATCAAATAGGCTAATGCTAATGTTAACACTGAACAAGTAAAATAACACAAAACGGAGTCAAAGATGAAGAGATGGTGACCCACTGTTCAAGTGTCTGTCCGTCCGTCTGTCCCTTAGCCTCCCGCCTTCTGTCCAGCAGATACTTCTTGTCTGATATATATTTCCTGTTGTCGTCCCAGAATTCCTCTCTTCCCTTCGGCTCCATCAACATCACCTGTCACAGCTAGCTGTGACCTTTCACCTTTCTCCACTGTGTGAACCATCGTCTCTGTGCACTCTGCATTTTCCAGGTGGTCTTGTGAGCTGAGCGCTTTGTTGTGTTCTATACTGTGTCTAATGTGTACGTGTCTAATGTGTGGTCTGTGTGAGCCGTGCATTATCGCCACTCCCATCTCAAAGCTGCTGAAAGACAGATTGACAGAGATGCTAAACCTCTCAAAGCTGCTACATTCCCCCAACCTCTCGATGGAAAGACAGATAGAGACACAGAGATGTTAACGTGGGAGCTGGGCAGAAGTCTTGTAACATGGTTGAGGGTTAGGGGTCAAAACAGAAGAAACTCCACACTCGCTATAGCGTTTTAAAGTATTAAAAAAATCTTCCTCAGACTTTTCGGGCCATGTTTGTGTTTCACACGTTCCGTCCCCTCTTCCTGTCTCGTCTTCAGGGTTCCTCGTCTATCCGTTCTTCCTCTCTCTCTCTCTCTCTCTCTCTCTCTCTCTCTCTCTCTCTCTCTCTCTCTCTCTCTCTCTCTCTCCAGTGCTGAGAATGAGTGTTGATTGGCTGATGTGCGTGCCGTCTGTATCCCCATATAGATGCCTGGACAGACGACAGTGTCCTAGTTAAATATATGCAGGCTGAAGTTCTCCGTGTCACCTGAAGGGGGCCCCACCACTATACTATTTCTGGCCCTAAGGTTTGGCTGCTGGACTCTGGCAGATCTTCAGTGGCCTCTCGGAGATGGAGAGATGTCAATGTTTTGGCCACGAGAGACCCAGCTCAGGCCAAGCAGGAGTTTGATGGCTGTTGACTCGACTGCTTTTCACATAAGAAGGACTCCTCCGATAAGAAAGCACTGATGACAATCAAACGGTTTCCCACAAAGCACGATGAATGGACAGACCAGGTGCAGTCGTGAAGGAATGTGGCCGAATGAATGGCGTGTGTGTGTGTGTGGGGTAGCTACTTTTGTTTAGCATGTGTTGCATGGTGGTTTACACAAACGGAAAAAAGCGGTTATGAATATGAAGTTGTTTTTCTTTCTTTTTTCTTTCTTTTTTCTTTCGATGTAGCCAGATATATGATGAAGTTGTCAACATGCTTTTTCCATTTGCCAACTTTTTTTTTATCTCACATATTTCATCTCACATATCTTTATTTCTTCTTCGGTTTTGTCAGGAACCAGCCCTGTAGGGGGCTCCACTGACCAGCAGTGAAAACGTATGTTGTAGAGACAATGTTTACCGGAACGGTACGCTAGCGTTAACCATACCGTGACCAGAGACAGATGGGCTGGCAGTGTGTCGTTTTGATCGCTGTAAACAGGACTTGGTTTGTGTTGGCATGCTTGTTGTGCACTATAGAGGACTTTAAGACTAGCGGAAAATGAAAGTCTTCTATTTTTTATGATCCATGCTTCAGTTATGCACGTAAAATAATTGTTCAAAAACATTAACACGATTCTGTTAGAATGGAGCAAAACCATGGTTAACTGTTGTTACTTTCATGTAAGGATTTTAAATGTTATTATTTTTTTTTTTAAGGAAACAAAAATAAAATGTATTTACCCAAAACAAAGGAGGAAAAAAAGGGAAATTGAATGAGAGTTTGGGCTGTCGACAGTAAAATCGTCAGTGTCAATGTTTAATACTGAGAGGGTACAAATGGATGCAAATAAACCTACCTGTGGGTCCATTTGCGTCCATGTGTACCCTCTCAGAGTCAAATCAAACATTAAGGAGAGGAGAGGACAGAGTGCTTCTGGGATTCAAATGCATGCAGTGTTATGCAACATTCAGAAAACAAAGCAAGTTGAAAAGATGCATGAAATAAATCTTTTTTATTGTATGAAAGCATTTATTTCCATTGACGGGTTTGTTTTCTCCTGTGTCATTAATTATTGAATTAATGCAACGACTCGAACATCAACCTTTTTCCTTCTCTGAGCTTGAGCTTTCAAAAATGCACAACGATCAGCCACTAGATGTAGCACACATGTAGTCTCCTATTGCCCCATCCTCTCTGTAAGGAGCACACATGTCTCCAAGTGACGTGATGGCTGCCTTACATTAATACTGTATATTTAGATATTAAAAGGCCCCTATCTGACTAAAAACACATGGCCAGTGGCAGCCATCAGTACAAATTATTATTTAAAAAAATCATAATAACGTTTTGTTTTTTTGGGGGTAGTTTGATGCCCCTTTAAAAGCTCTGGATGTTTAGTTTTTTTGTGGGTTTTTTTTCTTTATATTATCAATTCATTCAAACGTTATCTGCATAACCTTTACGGTGGCGTTGACCTTTGGCCTCGAGGTGAAAGGTCGTGTTGTGAGCAGGTTGTCAAGAGGCCGGAGAGAGGATGAACAGCATGGTGCATGATGATGATGATGAAGATCACTAACTCCCAAAGAACTCAAGTCCTTGCATGGTGCCACATACAATGTAATGTTACACTGACGCACGCACGAACGAACACACGCACGCACGCTCGCACCCACCCACCCACACACACACACACACACACACACACACACACACACACACACACACACACACACACACACACACGCACACACACACACACACACACACACAACACACACACAAGGTGACCAGATGTCCACCTTTGCGTGGGACAGTCCTTCATTTCCAAGACTTTTCAGGCGTCCCACAAATTGAGACTCTGTCCCACATTGTGTTCAAATGCCCTAATAGTTAGTCCCCTAATAGTTGGCTTTCTGTTGTAAAGCTCTCTCATTGTCTCTTTGTTTTTAAGCCTGTTAAAATAACATGAGACACATCCCCTATAGGCTACAGTACTGAGTTGGCCATGGGATGCACACGCAGATTAGACCCACCAATGGACCGACATTGGAAACAACAGTCGAACATGCGTTGCTCCCGTGCTTGCGGGTATGGGTTAGGTTAGGGTTTGAGGTAGGTTGACGGTCTAATGCCAGTCTGACCAATAGTATGCCTGTACCCGTCGGCCATATACCACCCATGAGCAAAATTTGCAACAAAATGTGAGACGCCAGAGGGGTTTAACTATTTGATAGGATAGGCAATGTTAGGCCTATGGTCATGATCAAGGCATTTAATAGCAACTTTAGTAGGCCCTAAAAAGTTCAAAAACCCGTCCCATGCATTGCTTCATCCCACACAAGCAATGTTGTCCCTCAAATGAACATTTTGGATCTGGTTAATCTAGCACACACACACACACACCAGCAAATCTTCACCGCTAATTAATAATTGATGTCAGGGGGGTGGTCAGGGGGGGGGGGGGGGGTCAGGGGGGGTCATGTGGGCCCTGATGCGTTATTACCTGATACGGCAGTGCCAAGGACCGCCCGTACCTTCTTCTGATTGGTTGAAAATTAAGAGGAGGCACAGCAGAGTGAGCTCAGGCGAGAGAGTCACCATAGCGAGCGTTGAGCAAAATGGTAACTCATGTTTCGGGGCGAGCATTGTATTCGGCACAATGGGACTTGGCACTTCACTGCCGTAGACTATATGCAACCTTGATCCAGAATGGTTTGAGAATCATATTCTAATCTTTACTCTTTGTGTGTGTGTGTGTGTGTGTGTGTGTGTGTGTGTGTGTGTGTAGAGTCTCAGTGGCCAGGAGGCGGGGCCAATCAGGAGGAGGCGGAGTCTGTCTGCGTGATTAACCGGGGAGTTCCGACCACGTTGTGCACGGGACACACCCTCCCCTCCCCCCCTCCTCACCAACCACCGTAGCCCTGGTAACGGTTACCATGGTAACAACCCATGTGTCTCACCCTCCAAACTATCTCTAAAGCCACTTTTATTCTATTTTTGAGCCCAGATGTGTCCAGATTTGAGGGTGAGGACACAAATTGTGATTGGCCGAAATGAGATGATGTATGATGATGTATGATTATAAGAGCGCCGCTCACTTCACACGGGTATTTATTTTTGAGAAATAGCCGCTTTACACTCTCACAATGTGTCGCTTTTAAAGAGATGTGGTATACAGTAGATGGGAAAAAAGCTCACTAATTGTCCGTTTTACAAAGTATAGAGGGTCTACTCTAAATGGTTAAACTGAAGTGATATTGATACATTCCAAAAATTATTCTGTGGCAACCCTGGTCTTGCGTAACTTTGAGAAGCCCTGCGGTTTAGGACTGTACACAATGTATATCTCAGGACTTTTGACATGACCTCACCGTGCACGGGAATGCTACGCACACCAAAGTCGTTGTAGTGATGCCGGCTCACAGCAGAAGAATCGAAATAGTAGGCCTATTCTTCAAGATTAGAAGGGGAAGGTGATAGCCAAAGTGCCAACACTTTATTTTTGGACGCAGGGTAAAAAGAAACCAACTTTATGGCAGGCATATTCTGCCTTCTTCCTTTAGACATAGAAGATGTAAAATATAGATAATATTCATGGTTTAGAGGTTGGTTTTTTTTAACAACAGAAGTTATAAAACAGATTCCAGGCAAATATATACGGGTCATTCTACTTGGGAATATGCCTTAACGTATATGAGGCCAAATTATTTACACTTTTTTGCTGAGTAAACTCTTGCCATTACCTTGGAACATTTAACGTATTAATTGATGAATTAATTAAAGAAAGAATAACATGATGAACATGACCAACCAACAGACAATAAAGCCCAGCACAATGGGCAATGAGCCACACCTACCATCAGCTCCCAATGCTTACAACAACACCTACCATCAGGTCCCAGTACTTACAAGAACACCTACGATCAGATTTCAGTAGGCTACTTACTGCTTAATGTGCAGAACGCAAGCCATGCTACTCATACGATGAGTTGGTGGTGCCTGAGATGGAACCCACTATATTATTCTGCCACTAGGGGCACCTGGGTGACACAGAATTGTCTATTTATGTAAACAAATGCAAGTCTACTATTGGCCTTTAATGGAAAGGTATTAACAAGCCACGGATGCTGCCATTACAAGTTGTCTTTACCACTACCAGTCTGCCAACTTGCTGATAACATTAAGCGACCAAATCTTCAGTCAGGAGGCCAACGTTACATATACAAACTCCTTCACATTCTACCAGCAATATCTGATGGAGCCAGATTCCAACATAAACAAATAATATCACGAAAAACAACCAACCTATTATATTCTTCTATTCTAATTCCTGTATGCTGCATGATGATCAATTCATTTATAGCTTGTTTCATAAGAATTTTTTACACTGGTATTTTTTCATCATTATTATTATTACTTTTGTATTATTCTGGTTGTCAAAATGGATATTTGCAATGCATGAAAAAGCATAATAAAAGATAAGTGGAAAATAGCCCTGTTTCTGGCTAGATGTGTTTGTTGTAAGTTGATTTGTATTGTTGTTTGCCCTTTACTTCGTTTTAGTATCAACTAAAGGGTTATTTCACTTTAAACCACTTCTGGGGTCATTTTAACATCTACTCACTTACTTTGTGTTCACTTCACTTCCAGACAATTTAATATCCATTCCTTCAAATAGGCCTATACCCATACTCATTCAAAACACACATCCCTGCTTCTAGTGACTGCTATTGTCCTTCTAACTAATGTTAGATTCATTGAAAATACACAACCATGCTTTTGGTGACTGATGTTGTTCTAATGAATGTTCTCATTGAAAACACGTGTGCGCATGCATGTCGTGGATGTGCATGTGTCGTGCGCGTTTGAATTAAATTAATTTGTCAAAGTTTGGCTTCTAAATTTGATCAAATATGCTCTATATTAGTTATGTATTTATTTAAAGCAGTGGCTCTCAAAGGTGTGATACAGGGACCCTCATGGTTCCTTGAGGGGGCTGATCTACATCCACACGTGAGCTTGTAAATCGGCTAGTTGAACTATTCAAAAATGTTTTTCTTTCAAAATAGGGCCTTAAATATCTTCACATGGGGTATCGTGGACATCAGCAAGGGCATGCTGTCACAACGGGTTCCTAACGCCAAATAAAATGGCTTCAGATCTGACCCAAGTCTCCTGAGGAGAAGTCTGAGGCGTCCTGGCCACCAACGTTCAAGGATGTGTTTACAAAACATTGCAGGGATTTGTTTATAAATATTTGGGATTTGTTTATAAACATTTGGGATTTGGTTATAAACATTTGGGATTTATTTATAAACATTTTGGTATTTGTATAAACATTTTGGTATTTATTTATAAACATTTTGGTATTTGTATATAAACATCTAGGATTTGTTTATAAACAGTTGGTATTTGTTTATAAACATGTTGGTATTTGTTTATAAACTGTGGTGTCTCGATGGCAGAACGCCGCCCAACAGGTAGGCACACCCCTGGAGGCCAGCAGAGGCAGAGAGAGAGAAGAGGAACGCACCAACCTCTAGGGCGGGTACTAGAGGGAAGGTATGTACCGCGTCACCTCCTTGATCAGCTGGAATGCGCGTCACCTGCCTTCAGTCAAAGGAGCGCCACAGTTCAAAAGACAGATCTCTCTGCCTCACTTCAGATTAAGGCTCCAGGGGTGAAACAACACGCTATCGGGCGAGTTGGGCGGTGAGTCGAGCACCACGTTCACGAGCACATTCTATGTGACTAACATGAACAGTGAACAGCATAATATTGATTACCTCTTGTCCTCTCTCCTACCAGGCTTGTATGACAGACGCGCTAAGCACGTCTATGACAGACTGTACTATGACAGACTGGTGAAGAGGAGGATCGGATCCATATACTAATACATACATGGGATGGAAAAGGACGGAGCAATAGCTACAACGACCCGAGTACACGGTGGAGGAATCGGAGCGAGAGCGCTCGTCCACAAGCTGAGTAGGAACGTACTTCCCATGTTTATTTGATTGCCACCGGGCAGCAGACCGACTGTGTTTAATCACGCTCTCAGACGCCCGTTGAAGTCCAGAGACTTGGTCCAGGGACAACGACTCTAGAGCACCATCGTCCGGCAAGAAAGAGGAACTGAACATAACTGTCTATCTTACCTGCTTGTGTTGCCAGTACATGAAAGTGATGATTTAAAGCCACTGTTTGTTAAACTGTCTTTGGGATTAAACGCCTTGGAATAGGCAAACGTCTTTCTGTCTCCTGGGTGTGTGTACCAGTCGCCACAAAACATTTTGGTAGCCTATTTGTTTATAAACATTTGGTATTTGTTTACAAACATTTGTAAACAATTTGTCAAGATGAGTTAGTTAGTTGTATTCATTTAAAGCAGTGGCTCTCAAAGGTGTGATCCAGGGACCCTCATGGTTCCTTGAGGGGGTTCCAAATGTAAAACTATTTTACAAAAACATAAGATTTGTGCACCTGCTGTCCGGAATAGTTATATATCACTGATTGCTTGGCTATAAACTTTAGAAACAAAAGGCAGCAATATTTAAATGTTTTTACATTCACTTATAAAACCTTTGAGAGTAAAAGCATCTCTCTCTCTCTCTTCTCTCACACTCTATCCCCTCTCTCTCACCTCATATTGCCTCTGCCCTTGTTCCCATGGTAACTGTGTGTACAGAACGTATGTGTGTACGTATGTGTACGTACGTGCGCACACATCACATCACTATATAATTGTATTGTTATTTTTCTGTTTTAATTGTTAACGCTTCATGTTTTATGTATTAGTATTAGTATGTATTATAAATTGTTCTGTAATTGAAATGTACTTGACAACTTCCTTTGCCTTGCCTTATCGTGTGTGTGTGTGTGTGTGTGTGTGTGTGTGTGTGTGTGTGTGTGTGTGTGTGTGTGCGTGCGTGTGTGTGCGTACATGTGTGCGTGTGTGCGTGCGTGCGTGCGTGCATGCGTGTTCGGTAAATAAAGTAAAATGATAAAGTGGATGCAGAGATCTAGCAGAGTAACGTCACCACGGCAACCTAGTTACCTAACACTTTGTTACCTTGGTTACACACGCACCATCTCTCTCTCTCTCTCTCTCTCTCTCTCTCTCTCTCTCTCTCTCTCTCTTTCTTTGTCTATAGCCTAGTAGGAATAAATAATATGGATGATTAGACTCCAGGAGACTCTAGTAGTCATTCAATGAAATCTGTACTATTATCACGCATGCAACCTCTGAGCAGGACATTAACATTAAAAAGTATAGTATAGCCGATTCCAATTTATTAAAAATATACAGTATAAATAACTAGAAATGCACTCTGTCGAGCCGCCAACATGCGCATTGTACACAAGTAGGCCATGTATATGGCGTTCTTGTTCGCAAGCAGAGCGCGCCATGAGTTGCGCTCACCACTGCTGGTACGACTGCTGCTCTGAGTCCTAAAGCTCTCTGCTGCTGTCTAGGTTTGAAATACAGCAGTGGTCAGTGGTCCCTCATTGCCCGGTGGAGTACACCAACACACACATAACTTATACCAATTTTGAAACATACTTAACGTTCTTCTTCTTCTTGGTACCTGATTGGCCAGTGGACAACACCGACACATACTTGGTCCCTGATTGGCCAAGCGACGCCACCGACATACGCAGCGTGAGGTGTGAATCACGCCAGGTGAGGCTCAGGCCTGGTGAGACTCAGACCTGGGGAGACTCAGGCCTGGTGTGACTCAGGCCTGGTGAGACGCAATTGTTGACAACTAGTTACTCAGTTGTTGTTGTCAGCAGGGAGTGCAGTATACAGCAGTGACAACACCGAAATGTTTGTGGGGAGGAATTCATTGGCATAATGATTACATTGGGGAGAAAAGGGGTAGAAATAAAATTGCCTATTAAAAAAAAAAAAAAAAAAAAACAACATTTTAATGAGCTGAAACTCACTGATATTTCCGAATAATTGTCCAGTCAGTCATTTATAGTGCGGATGTGGGCGGTGGCATGTCAGATGGCGGATTGCCTAATATTCATATAACTTATACCAGTAGTGTCTTTGTCTTCGTGAAAGTCTTGCTTATTGGTGTTAATTGTTGTCACTTGATCACTTTCACTGTTTCATGTCCTTTTTGTAAACCTTTGTAAACTTGTAAATCAAAGCATTGCACAGCAGCCCTGGACCGGCGTCACACATTGGTATGGAGTAAGTCTTCAGTGTTACAGTAATGTAACTCACAGAGGGCACACATGTACTGTATGTTGCATGTGTACCCTCTCTGCGTTACAAAAGGATGAATCAACGCCGTTAAATTCACTGTGTCTGCTCCTGAAAAATGTATGTGACAGGATAGAACTGTAGCTGTAAAATATTCATTATTTTTTAATGTAAATATACAATGTCTGCTTCATAACTACTTTAACTTTGGACTGTAGTTAAAGCTGATAACCACTCAGTTAAAGCTCATAACCACTTTAACTAGAGAGAGAGAGAGAGAGAGAGAGAGAGAGAGAGAGAGAGAGAGAGAGAGAGAGAGCATGTATGGATATATGACTCATATACCCATATGGCATTATGGCCATTGCAGGTACAGCCACTGGTATAGTGGTCTGATTGGCAATAATGCTTGGAATATAACCTTCAAAAATGAAATTATATAATGTTCAGGCAGAAACAAGTTTTCAGTTTAGGTAGAAGATGAAATCACTTTCTAGCAGCTTTTTATGGCCTTTTACAGGTATCACCAGTCACCAATTGTGTATATTTTCTTATTGGCCTTCATGTTCAAAACCCCAAAGGCTGTAATCACTTGTATGGATGGATGTGTTGACAGTAGCTTTGCAGATAGAAAGAAGATAATTCACAAGCTTTCTGTACAGTTACAAATGTGTTGGTGAGTTTAGGCGAGTGGATAAGATGTTGGGCTTTTTTGCTGTCCCTTTACACGCAGGAAACCTGGGGTTAAAATCCCAGGCGTTACATAACACGTTGTGCGATCCGGTGATGACCTCCAGGTCACATGACAGTGATGTCATTCCAAGTTCAATGTGATCCAGTCCACCAACACTCCAGGACAGGTTTTCTAAGCCTCCTTCTGTAATTTAACATCGACATTCAAAGTTCAAGATACCATAAAGTTAACACACTTTATGTCCATTAACCCAGTGGTTCTCAAAGTGGGGTCCTTGAGAAGGTTCCAGGGGATCCGCAGCAAGATGAGTTTAATATAGCATCAAAATCAGTTTAACTACTTTAACAATATATTACACAAACAAATACACATTGGCCCATTCAACCCAGAAGAACCCCCCACGGCAGGCGCCAGTATACTGTTCCCGATTCGACCTCAATGGAAAAACATGGCACAGACTGACAAAATTTAGCCATTTGGCTGTAAAAATCTGTAGTTCTTTGGAAATACAGGCTTTACTTTTTGGTTGAGATATTGCGAAAAAAGGTGATCTTCACTGCACTTGGAGGACTCTATAGAGCACCGAAGACATCACTGTCAGTAGAGGGCGCCAGTCCACAGGTTTGTGTACTTTTTATTTGCATTTAAATCGCCAAATCGCCAAATCGCCATAGGTGCTCTTCGGTGCTCTAGATCTCTTCAACTGTGTTTGAAAAATAAACCGATCATCCCGGCCTTTTCATTCATATGGATATGAAGCATCGACTGAAGGTGGAAATGTACAAATATACCCAAAGAGTAACACAATAAGCGCTAGAAACGAGTCAAACAACCCAGAGACTACATTTCCGGGTAGGCGGGGTGGCTGCAGCTGCCCGTCGCACAACAGAAACTGACATGTTAATTAAGTTTTATTTTTTATATATTTAATGTTTCGTGGTTACTACGAGTCGAGTCACTGCCAGCTGAGCTTACGTCAATGAGGAATCTCAGGAACGCAATGTGTTGACAGCTGGGCGTGATGTATATTAGCAGCGACATTGCTTTCATACGTTGTAGTTTGAAGGCTTTTGCGGCAACAATAATTCCATTTTCTCCAGAAACTGGCTGTATCAAATATGAATGGACATCATAAACGACGCACAGCCACCCCCCTGACAGAAAGGCCGGGATGATCGGTAAATTTTTCAAAACACAGTTCTTATATGAAGCGACCTAAAATCCCCCTATGCGGATTTCAATGCAAATAAAAAAATACACGAACCTGTGGACTGGCGCCCTCTACTGAAAGTGACGTCAGACTTCGGTCGGGATGACTCCAGACAGACTTCACAGAGTGCGCTGAGTACAAGCCAGAAGTTGGTGCGCACACGAACAACGCTGTCCACACTTCAAACGCTGCAGTCCGCACTTCTGAGCCCTCTGATTGGCTATACTACTTCAAACACGTCACTGCGCTCTTCACACGTCACAGCGCTACACCATGTGACACGCGTCCCGCCGCACCACGCAAATCCAATCACAACTGTCACAGCATCGGCAGCTCCTCCCCCGCCCCTGCCCCAGAGTAATATGAGCTGCATACAATAGAATTAGCATGCGTTCTCTCTGTGCTACTCAGTACAGTAACAGTACAAACAAAAACCTGGCCACTCGACCAGGTTGCCAGGTATGCGCTTTCTAAGCAACTGGGTCTATGAAATCATCTGGTTGCCAGGTTTGCTTTTCCAAGCAAAGAAATAAAAAAACTGTTTTGCACTCCCGCTATTCCTGCCTTCTTCGAATTTGCGACGCGTGGTGCTTCTAGTATATCTACAAGCTCACAATGCATTGCGATGCACCGCATTGTGAGCTTAGATTAGATTTTTTATATTTTCATCCATCCTTTATTACAAGACAGAAGTGGTACCCATATTCAGAAGAAAAACCCAAATCCACAACAGCTACGTCGCTATTGCAACACCCACAACACCATCTTACACACTACACCCACACACACTCACACGGCAGTGACGTCACACACTTACCCTTCGTAGGCCTTCGCAGTGTTGCTGACCTATCTCCTCAAAACCCGTCGTTCGCTAACACTCAGCACCAGCCCACAAAGAATAGTCTTGGCATTCGCACTAATAATGCCTCACTTCCACACTCACGCCGCCAATGCATTTGTTTAATACACACATTCTCGGGCCAAACACCCAAACACCCACATCCCCGAGGCTTTCCTACACGGAACACGGAATCACTGCTGCCCCAACAGGGTCAGAAACAAGCCCAACAAGCCCACAAACAAGCCCTTTAAACCACGCTACTTACATACACTACAACTCGCTTACAATTCGCAAACCTGGCAACACTGCCCTGCCTCATACGTCACCAGCTCTGTTCTGTCCGTCGAGCTCACAATCTGTCGCAGCCATCTTGCTTTTCATTTTGATGGGCGGTCGGACATTTAATGCAAATAAATTAATTATAGGTCCAGCAAGCAAATTATGATGGTCTGTTTGTGCTCAATAGGTCACAATAACATTCCGAAATTAGGTGTTGTGTTTTGTATGACATTTTCCGTAGTGTTGGGCAGTAGCTAGCTACAAGTAGCGAAGCTACATAGCTTACTACATTTATCAGTAGCTTGATGGTAGCTTCACTCCTTTTGAACCAAGTAGCGTTTTTTGTAGTGTAGCTATTTTTAGACCCAAGTAGTGACGTAGCTTTCAACAAAAGCTATAAGTTACAAATTGACTGTTAAATAATGTTTTGTGGGGGGAAAAAATCCCTGGAAAGAAATCCATGATTGGTTGGTTTAGATAAGAAGAGTCTGACACAAACAGTTATGATGTTAAGCAGCAAGAGGATCCCACGCAGCAGCTGTCCTTTTATCTCTAGCACAACACAATTAATTACTCACCTAATGCTGCCTGCAGGTTCCATGTTTAATTCCAGTGTGTGTAACCTACATTATTGTCTAAGTGAAAGTTTTCATATTGTAAATTTGATCGCTAACATGGTTTAGCGACTAGTACTTTGACAGCTCATTCATCGTAGCTTGTTTACAAGTCAAACGGACTTCTTGTGCAGAAACTGCCCCATCAAAATAAGAGCCACTTGTATTGATTAGTCAACACTAGTTTGATTTCTAAGTCTACCTACAGGACATTAACATCTCATTTAAGTGCCTGTCAGCATTCTCTCAATCTGAGAATCCCATCCTCAAATATTCAGTAAAACAGTGCCTCCCCGAGGCAACAGGCTGTCTTGAGAGACCACCCGCATTCTCTAGTCTAAATCCCTGTCTCTCAGCTGGTGCGCAAATGGCTAGGCTGTGGCAATAATAATAATTAAAAAAAAAGAACAAAAAATAACTAAAATCGTTCATTTTTTGGAACCATGAACTTTAGTTCAAAATGTTGAATTATGAACTGAATTAGTTCCTTTAAAAAAAATTAACTGTGAACTCAACTATAGTTAATAAAAAAAAAGAACTTTCCCAACACTGAACACATGAATCAGCCACACCGCAAGGTACATTAATACAAGTAAATGTGAAAAAGTTGACACCAAAAGCCAGACAGAGGGCTTGTTTCCAGTTTGTTTTTTAATAAACAACCAAACTCAGCATTTTTGCCTGACTATTAGGCTATTTGTTCGGTGGAAACTTGATCATGAAGTTGATAAAAAATATTTAAAAAAAAAAAGTAGTGTCCATGTAGCTAGCTACTTTTGCCATGTAGCTTATAGTGTAGCTTGCTATAATTATCTGGGGATAGCTTTGTTGTAGTTGAGCTATATTTAATAGAGAGTAACTGGTAGTGTAGCTTACTACATTTTCCAAGTAGCTTGCCCATCACTAGTTGCATATCTATCTCAGCTTTTGCCTGATAGCACACATGCTAACGTCAGCAGCATTTCATGACAGGTTGCCATAGCAACATACAGTGTGCGCAGACCTAACATGAGTTGTTTACAACAGAAACACACGGCCTTTTAACCACGCTACTTACACACAACAGGTCGGGAGTTATTAAACCGAACGTGGACGCTGTTTCAGTGTTACATTTGCTGCGCATATCGGATTAATTGTAACGGCATGCATGATAAATGTAACAACGCTAAAAAACACCATTAAACATATCGTTTTCAGCTTAAAGCAATTATATTTCATTGAAGCAACTCCTTAGCATTGTTTTCATACCATGGATGTGATAAGAAAATGTATCAAACATAAGGGAAATATTAAATAGTATCGGGTGTACCAGTTTGGGCATTTCTTTTTTTTCAATGGGGCAATACATTGATTAAACAAACGTTTGATTGATTGAGTTGTACAATGTTATACAACCCTAAACTAATTTTAGAATACACTACACAATACAATACAATTTTAGAACATATTTTGCACGTTTCATTTTTTTACTCAGAGATCCGTTTAGCTACACATGTAATATTTTCAGGCAACGGACCTACACATGTCAGCTACCATAAACCACTTCAAGTTATTAGGACGAAATAACTGACAGGAGTGACGGTGCTGTGCTGTGAGTAAACTAATAGGGGAGAGCCGCCAAGGATGTAACATTTTGCACGTTTCATTTTTTTACTCAGAGATCCGTTTAGCTACACATGTAATATTTTCAGGCAACGGACCTACACATGTCAGCTACCATAAACCACTTCAAGTTATTTTTTTGATAAAACAGGTCGGGAGTTATTAAACCGAACGTGGACGCTGTTTCAGTGTTACATTTGCTGCGCATATCGGATTAATTGTAACGGCATGCATGATAAATGTAACAACGCTAAAAAACACCATTAAACATATCGTTTTCAGCTTAAAGCAATTATATTTCATTGAAGCAACTCCTTAGCATTGTTTTCACACCATGGATGTGATAAGAAAATGTATCAAACATAAGGGAAATATTAAATAGTATCGGGTGTACCAGTTTGGGCTTTTCTTTTTTTCCAATGGGGCAATACATTGATTCAACAAACGTTTGATTGATTGAGTTGTACAATGTTATACAACCCTAAACTAATTTTAGAATACACTACACAATACAATACAATTTTAGAACATATAATATTGGCCAATATGTCAAATATGTACATATTACATATAATGGCATTGAATGGAAGCGGACCATTTGTAACACATGTTACAAATGACCCACTTTTGCAAGTTTTCTTTGCCGTTGCTTACAGACCAGAATGAACGTGAATTCCGTCTAAACACGATGCAAACTAATGAAGAACATAAGCATGAAGACATCCATGTGGATTTTTATTCACCAACACCAAAGAAAAAAAAAGGAGCACACATATACTCCAGGTGTAAAATGATACGCATTTTGAAAAAAGTCAGATTTTCGCCAATAACTCCCCGTAGGACAAAGGTAAACACTTCAAACTTCCTGGGCACGTAGAGTACGTTGCTGTACACATACTGACGCGATGGCGTCATGGTGGCGTTGACCAATCAAGAGATAACGTCCATGTTACAACCGTGAAGCGTTACAACCTTGGCGGCTCTCCCCTACATTTGTTACTAACATTAGGTTGTGGCGAAGTAGAAACATGGCGAGCAGATAGTGTGTTTTGGACAAACAGGCTAGGTATTGGTGTTGATTTGGGTCAACTGGACAAACAGCGTGGTGTTGTTTTGTGTCTGTGTTTGTGTTGGAGCGCCTCAGTGTGGCCGTACAGGTCATGTGCAACCTCTTCCACAGAGAGATGGAGACACTAAATCTCAGCTGGACAAACATGTTTGCATGCATGCATCGCTGCCTTGCATGCTGTGTGCTACTGTTGAGTCTGTCACTTACTTTGACTGATTTATGGCATTGTCTTTCTGTTAAAATCCAACTATGTTAATTTAAGAACTCTGGGCATATAGGTCATTGTTTATTCACTGTGTAGCCTATTGTATGTCAGACTGTATGTCTGTCCCACAGTCACAATCCTTTAGTAATTAGGCTGTGGAAATATTCAGGACAAAACAATGGTACATTTCCAATAACCCATCCGTTACTACATGTGGAGTCAACTCCCGCCATTTATTTCTTCCCATAGTGCGTGGCGAAGTAGCTCTGGGATGAGTGCGCGCGAAGCGCGCAAGAAATTCTAGTTTTATACATTTGAAAACTTGTGAAATGGGACATTCTGCATAATACCTTTGAAGTGTTTTGATAACAATACTTTTGTACTTTCAGTCTTTCACTCAAGTGAATTTTGATTACCAGACGTGTAGAGTTTCTACATTGCATTATTAAAGATATATATTTTTTGTGGCTTTCGCCTTTATATTATTTTAGTTTTTATAGTAGGCTGACAGGAAATGGGGAGAGAGAGATGGGGCCATGGGGGGGTGACACGCAGTAAAGGCCATCGGGACCGGGAGTCGAACCCGCGGCACACTGCCAGACTGGATTACCAGCCAAGGCTACTTTTAGTTTTACTTGAGTACAAAATGTGTTTACTTTTTCCACCACTGACCACTGGGATATAGTAGCCTACATAGTTACAGTAAAAAGTTTTCAATGCTGTCAGAGTCACATGCGTTGTTAATGCCTCTTATCACAATGTCCTTACAAAAGACCCTGGCTTTCAAAACAGCAAAACGCTGTTGGAAAGAAACTCTGGCTCCGGCTCCGTATACCTGGAGCCTCTAGTGTCATGTTTATAAGGAAGTGGCTCCGGCTGGCTACAGCATTAACCTGGCAGTGTGTGTAGGTGTGTGTGTGTTTGTGTGTGGCTACGCTTTGTGTGTGAGGAAGCATGAGGGACTTCATTGTGTTGCTGAGCCTATTGGCTCTATGCTGCCTGGCCCAGCAGCCCCATCCATGCTGTGAGTACAATACCACTGAACTATGTAGTATTGCTTATCGTTTTATGCTATAGTGTCCAAGCTAGAGATGCACAATATAATCGGTAGCGTATCGAAATCGGCCATATCAGCCATAAAAATGCCATATCGGTATCAAACCGAAATCTAAAAATAATACAGATTATTCTCACAGATAATAATGTGACCGTCAATGGTTTTGTGCTCGCAGAGCAGCCAGGTATTTGCCTGTCTCTTTAGGAGTGTCAGCTGTTAGTGGGGACTTTCACCAGCAAAACATTAAATAATCATTTAAATATTTGGCAATGAGTTCAATATAAATTTAAGATAATAATGTATACCGTTATATCGGAATCTGTATCCATCGACCAAATAATTATATGTAAATAATCAGAGATCTGATATCGGTCATAATTTAAATATCGTGCATCTCTAAGCATACCTATTCTGGGGGGAAAACAGCACATCTCACAACACCTCACAGCTCGCAGTTATTACATTTTAGTCACATCTCTTGTCAATCTCAAATTGGTTCAATATGTAAAATCCACAGACACACCTTTACATGTGTTAAATGTTACGCTCTCAAGAGTTAAATTATTGTTAAACATCTGCATTACTTAAGTCTACATATAGCATGTAGAACAATTGTTATTTTGATCAACGTTGTTATCTCTCCTAATGGAACCACATCAATGCAGAATGGAATTGTGGACCAAATCTTATCCAACGATAACAAAACATCGTCTGATATATGTCTGAGAGGCTAAATCTCATCAAATGGTGTTACTCAAATCAAATGCCGAATAAATAATGGACCTAGTTAAGAAAAGGGTTGAAAACCACTGTATTAGAACAAAAACAACTAATGCACAGTATTGAGCCATTGTTGTACAATAAAACACATTTCTCTGTTTCTCACAGCTAGTCCACCTCTCATGACTGGAGCATTCACTGTGGTGAGTGCTGCATGCTTTTCTTCAACACTGCTGTAGTAGAGTCAAACTAAAACTAGTTATCAACGAGTCAAGGTGAAAACATTTTTGACAGATTAGTCTAATTAAGCCCTATTTTAGCTGTATTTTAGATATGTAGCTCAAAATGCAACCCGTTGTGGAGCTTGAATCTGACATTTTTGTGTTCTTATTATGTCTCGCCCGGTCGCACCTTCCTACCTACATGACTGCCTGCCTAAATATGTCCCAAACCGCCCCCTAAGCCGGTCTTCCACTGCTGGCCCGCTCGTTTTGCCTAAAAAAAATGGCAACTAAAAAAGCAGCTTTTTGCTTCTACGGGCCGATGGCGTGGAACAAACTCCCACTGTATCATCGACAGGCAGCCTCTGTATAACAGCTCAAGACCCACTTCTACACTACTTTTAATTGATATTTTGATATATATTTTATTTTTTGTTATTCATGTCCTCACTGTATTGCATTACTGCTATTATTTTTTAATATATATGCCTTGCTTTTCTTTTCTTTCTTTCTCCATTGCTCTGTAAAGCACTTACAAGCGCTGCATTTCATGTCATGAAAGGTGCTCTACAAATAAAGTGTTATTATTATTATTATTATTATTATTATTATAGTAGGCCTAGTAGTAGTAGTAGTAGTAGTATTTTTAATAATAGACAAAATTAATTAACTGTAACGTAGACTCAAATCAAAGTGTTGTTCTCTCAGAGGACCCATGATGAGAAGATGCATGCGTATGGACAGTACTGGTACGACTTTCGAGGACAGCGCCAACGCACCAAGGAGTGGGGGAGCCTCGACAACAAGACCCTGACCATCGATGTCCTTCTGCTGTTCCACGAGGTACGGGCATGCGTAGCGCTTCACTAGAGGGTATGCACATGCAAAGTGAGTGGCAAAGTGAGTTTAACCCATTCTGACCTGAGATCAGATTCTAAAAATGTTTTCTACATCCTGACAGTTTTCTGAAAAAGCTAAGTTTCTATGTCAGTCGTTCTTCGATTAATAGCGAACCTAGACAGTCAGAAGTGGATTTGCGTCCAGCAGGTGGCAGCCATGTCACATACTTCTGTCGTTCCAATTTGACGCATGCGCACACCACTCGTGCTCATTGACGTACACAAACAGGTACACGGACATTGAATGCTGGTTGTAGGAGTGGTTGCACCACTCAAAAATAAATAAATAGCAGACCTACAAGCTCGTAGCGTGCCACTCGGTGGCGGCGCTATGAGCTTGTAGATCTGCTACTTTTTCAATAGCTAAAGCATAACGTAATGCTAACACCAAAAGGGGTTCCAGCCCAAAATGGGTTTTAATGTTTAATGCAATCAGATAAGACTTTCTGTTTGGATGTATGGGCTGTCAAGGCCAGGAAGTAGGTTTTGTGCCATTCAGTACGTCCCTGCATAACTTGGTGATGTCACGGAGTCACGCGCATACCCTCTATGCTGCTGCTTTTTAGTTTTTACTGCTGTTTGCATGGAGGAAGTAATTGTGCTTTATAGACACCTCAGTGACTACTATACTGGTCAAGGTTAAGTTTTAGGCATGTCCCAAACTGGGCAATTCATTTTACAGCAGATAATAAAAAACCTCTAAAAACACAGTAGATAAACACACTAATAACAGACATAGATATGTACAGTATATGGTCACAAGATCCAGATAATAAATAAGTGCAACTACAAGCATCCTCCCACACTGCGTTACAATTACAAGGATCTAATTACCCAATACCAGTTACCCATGTACCCAGTAATAGTCTATTAAATAACCTTGTGGAATGTGTCCTTCATAATAATATATACTGATAAAGAACTGATTAGATCAACGTGGCATTTTTAGCCTACTATATTTGAGTACAGCTGGGTTCTGATAAGACACTTGAAATCGCAAACACAATGGACCATAATTATGCTGCATTGATGCATGTACAGTATATAGCCAGTATACAGTGAATATACTTGCCAGTAAATCAGTAACACTGATTTAATTCATACACAAATACTATGGTTTTAAAATATGTAGCACAGTGGAATAGACACCGTGGCACATTAGGAGACCACTAGTACAGGGGTAGGCTACCTTAGGCACGGGTGACAACATTAGCACAAGGGAGGGTGATCACTGGCACACTGGCTTAAGTGTGAGACAAGTTTTTTCTTTTCAAATTATATATTCCAAAAAGGTAAGGGCTGTATTTTGCGTGTCTTAAGTACCAGGTCTTATTACTTAACTTAAGACCTGGAGGCGTGGTCAATGCTCTTTGGCCACTCAGATTAGCCAAATGGCATTGATCACGCCTCCAGGTCTTAAGTTAAGTAATAAGACCTGGTAGGCCTACTTAAGACACGCAAAATACAGCACATAATTGTATATTCATTCAAAATCCTAACTCATGACCGAGGGATTCTGGAAGATAGTTGGGTTTTTAATGATCATTATTTACATCCTGATGTGAAAGAAAATATTTCTAAGCTTGTTATGTGTGTCCTATGGACAATCGACATCAGTTGGGAATAATTCATTTGTATGTGGTGTCATAATTATATATGGCACACTGACTATCATGAAAATGAAAACATGTGACAAAGGTTGCAGACCCCTGCAATAGTATACATTTATGTCATGTCTATGTGGCTAAAAATGTCATTGTGCTGAAAATGCGCATCACAAGAAAGCATGTTGATGACCCCTACATTGCAAATGAACTGTTTCCTGTTAAATGTCATTCCTCAGCATACTGTGTATGTGATTGACGAGCCAAACCAGAAATGCGTCCATCAAGCTCTGAAGCAGGACTTCCTTCCCATGGGGGTACCACAGGATGCCACCCTGGCTGGACAGGCTGTGATAGGCAGCTCGTCAGGCCCTGGTCAGGGTCTGCTGGTCAACAGGTGGACCGGAACTCTGCCCGATAAGTCAGGTTAGAGGCCAATGGATGCAACAACCTATCAGTACTTCAATATAGAAATACTCTTGTTACAAGTCCGGAATGTACTTGAGTAAAAGTGCAAAACTATTGGCACAAAAATTAGCTTACAGTAAAGTATCAAAAGTAAGAGTACTCATTATGCAGAATGTCCTGTTTCATGTTTTCCAATTTGTATACAAATCTTTTGAAAAAAAAAGATACAAGCTGAACTTGTTATGTAGCGTATTATGTATTTTCAATTGGCCAAAATGTATACAGGGCTGAAGTTATTACTAAAGTTTATTTTTATTTTTTAATATTTTGTAGTGGAGAAAATAGTAAGTAAGTAAAAAAAAATACTTTACTGGAGTATTTCCAATTTCCATGGAAATACTCCAGTAAAGAAAACTTACACCGCTGCCAATGTGTGTACCGTTACACACAGAGTAGTAATATTGTACACACCAGACTAACTAATATTAATCACATTGGTTTCCCATGTCTGTCCCTCCAGGCAATTACATGATGACTGTCACTGAGTTTGGATGCATTCCAGTGTCTACCACATATCACCAAGAACAGTTCGGCTGGATTGATGTACAGTATGTCTACAATTGTATTTTTTTTTTATTATTGTTATTATTATTACTATTATTATTATTATTATTATTATTATTATTATTATTATTATTATTATAAGCTCTGCTATACAACAAAGCAGCGAGAGGAATTAATTGGCATAACGACTAAATTGGGGTGGAACGTGTGTGTCAATACACACACAGACAGACGGACAGAGACTTGGTGCATTTATAGTTAGATAAAATAAAACTTAACTTAAACCCCCATATGTCATTTACTGATGTCCCCCAGGTACTTGGTCCCCTTATTTATCCACTCTAGTACTCTACACCAAATGTCTTCACCAAAAACAACCGATCTACAAGCCTTTAGATCTACTAGCCTTTTGATGGGCTGTGTCCTCCTACTTGTGCAAGTTGTGCTATATCAAATGTCTGCTTATTATTATGACACATGCCTGGGACAGGAACACTTGCGTTCTCACATGGTATAAAACCAACACCTCTGTTCTCTCCAGCTTTTTCGATAATGTTAGTGGACTCACGGACCCTGAAGAGCTGGACATTCCAGTCTTCTGCAAGCAAGCAGAGAGGAGTGCCGAGGAGGGAGACAAACCAGCGACTGACTTCTTCTCTTTGTTCCTAAGGAGACACTGAGCAGCTCTGCTGCTTGTGTCGCTTTGCAGTTGTTATCGATTGTTAAAACATTTAGTGATTGATTTGTAGAATGTAACTGTAGAATGTAAATTAAACATCAGGTGTAATGCATGCATTGTATCTCTGTCATCAATTTCACACAGAACCCACATGGAGCCTTGAATTCATGGAGATTTTGTAGTTTTGTAGCCAATAATTTGATGATCACGGATATTCTCTGGTCTCCTGACTGGTTGTTTGACGGATCCCCGTAACTCTGAGAGGCAACCCATACCCCCCTTTTCCACAAAAAACCCCAAACTTTAGTGACACGCCTACTTTGATTCCCACTTCAGGGCAAGAAGAAATATTTTTGGTTTCAATTCCGACAAAGACAAATCTTTTGTCTGCTTTACTCCATAAACTACAATTAGCCACTTGAAAAGCATTAACCCATTTTGACCTGAGGCCGATTCTAAAGCCCAAACCACACCAAAGGGTTGAGATGGAACGAGACAGTTATAGAGTTTGTCCCAGCGGTGTGATATGTCCTGTTGCACATCGACCCAAGTCAACCCAATGGATTCAACTGGTTCAATTCAATGGCCGTAACCACACCAATGGGTTGCCATGCATCTAATCACAGCAATTTTTGTATGGCGACCCTTTGGTGTGATTTGGGCTTAAAGCCCAAACCACACCAAAGGGTCGAGACGCAATAAACTGGTTTTAGCATTCGTTCCAGCAGTGTGTCCTGTTGCGAGTAGACCCATGTAGACGCATGTAGACTCAAGTCGACCCAAGTGATTCAATTAGTTCAATGCAATGGTTGTTTGCAACTACAAGCGTCTATACATGAGTCTACTCGCAACCGCTTGGTTGCAAGGAGTTGCATGGCGACCCCTTGGTGTGGTTTGGACTTAAAAATGCCATCTAAATCCTAAAGTCCAAACCACACCAATGGGTCGCCATGCAACTTCTTACAACCAAACTGTTGCGAGTATAGACCCTTGTAGACACAAATAGTTGCAAGCAACCATTGAACTAATTATTGAATCAATTGGGTGGACTTGCGTCTCCATGGGCCTACTCGCAACAGGACATATCACACCGCTGGGACGAACGCTAAAACCCTTTGGTGTGGTTTGGGCTTAACAGTTTTCTGAAGAACTTAAGTTGGAAAGCATTTGTGTTATTTGAAAATGTAGCTATGTATTACAGCTAAAATATAAAATGACAGATGCTTTCCTGGATTGAATGGGCTAATATGATATTGCACTTACACGTATGTGTGATTTGCATTGTGCAATGAATCAATAATAAAGAGTTACTGACCTGCATTTACTCTACGTATGTATCAATAATGTTTGATTCATTTCATGTTTAATCAAATGCTCTGATACAGTCTACGTTTGAACCTGGGAAATCTGTTGGCCTATTAAGTCCAGATGTCAGTTCTAGTCTTTTGACTATATAGCCTAGTATAGAGGGTTTCTTCAGTAATTTTATTCCACTGACAACAGAGCAATGAGGGATGTTTACAATGTCCATATCCTCAACCCGATTACTTACCTTGATCTACCACTAGATGGTGCTACTATATCTTCAGTTTATATAACCTGGCATAGACGACCAACATACAGATGTAGTTATATTCTGCTCAGCCAGCCTGACTGGATAAAAACAAAGGTATTCTACAAAATCTAAACCAGAAGTTATCAAACTCTTTCGCCAAGGACCCCCACATTGACATGTATTTGAGTATTGTGCCAGGGACCCGCAGAAGAGAAGATGTGTATACCTTCAAGTTTAAAAAATAAATGTGAGCTTCTGCTGTTTTTGAATAGCCAATGCAAAAATCAAGCCCTGCCAATTGGGCTCAGCCATGAGTATAAGTATAGAGACTGATCTGGCGCGAAGCTCCGCCCCCTCCGCTATTCATGTCAGTGGAAGTTGCTCAGTGGCGTTTTGAAGCACCCGGAAGGACCGTCTCAAAACGTCTACTTCCGCATTGGACCACCACATTTTTGGCTAGCTAGGTAATCGTGTCAGGTTCGGGTTCTTGGAAACGCCCCCCTGAGGTTAGGTTTAGGTATAGTTTTACTGAGGTTAGGGTTAGGGTTAGGGTTAGGTTTAGGTATAGTTTTACTGAGGTTAGGGTTAGGGTTAGGGTTAGGTTTAGGTATAGTTTTACTGAGGTTAGGGTTAGGGTTAGGTTTAGGTGTAGGCTGTCAATCACAGCGACTGGCCAGTCACAGCGCACCATTTCCTCAAACCCGGCACGGAAACCTCACCAGCAAATTTTTGTGCTCCAATGCGGAAGTGCAACCGAGCGCTCGATGTTAAAGCCCAGCTGCACGGGGTTTCCTCGTCATGAATCCACGGGTCCGCCTGCAGTCCTTCCTCTTACCACTAGGGCCCAGTGCTTCAACGTTGGAGCGCCTCACTGGCCCCTTGGGGCTCAGCCCTATTGGCATGGTACTGTAGGTTGTGCGTTGGTTTGGCGAGTGGGAGCCCCGGGTTCAATTCCCGCTTCCGCATAATGCTACAATCACTGACAGATAATAAATCTGTGTGAGACTATTAAAATAGCCAAAAGACCAGAAACCTCAACCTTATAAATCTTCACTGGAAAAGTGAGAACCCAATGTATCAAAAGTTTAGTGAAAAATCTTCAGGTTCAAAGCTTGTACAAACAAAATGTAAAGAATAGTGGAGAGAGAATTATCCTAAGTGCTCTGAACAACCGTCAAATCATTTTGCACAAACATATATACTGAAAAACATGTCATTCAGAATTCAGCTGTCATATTTCAATAGGTTGAGAGGCCTCATCAGAGTAAGATGTCATCAAGCTGTCATGGGCGTCCGATCGTCTGAATCCTGTTTTTGACTTTAATCACGTTCCGTGATTAGGATTCTGTTGACGACTCTTTATCTCAGTATTTTGTGCTATCTTTAAGGGCAAAGTTGTTTGTCATGTTGTTCTCCATTTAATATTATTTCCCTTTGTTACAATGGTCAATCTGGAGTGGGTGACAGCTGATAATGGAATTAATACACACGCAAATATTGATATGACATTACTGGGGGACAGGGCAGTCCTGTGCCCAGATACAAGAAGAGTTACAAGGTCTTTTTTAACATATAGTAATAAGATGTGAACATAAAAGAATTATGAAACAATTGCTGACGGCTGAACCTGTGCTTCCAACGTAGCTGCTGTAAGTTTATGTATAATTTGTATTCGAGTGAAGAAATGTGCCAGTAAAAAATGCCTCGAAATTTTACGAAAGTATACTTAATGTACTTCGTTACACCACTGAAATTAGCCACGTACTGGTAATTGAATATTTTTGTTTACGTCAAACAGGGTTTAGTGTGTGTGTGTGTGTGTGTGTGTGTGTGTGTGTGTGTGTGTGTGTGTGTGTGTGTGTGTGTGTGTGTGTGTGTGTGTGTGTGTGTGTGTGTGTGTGTGTGTGTGTGTGTGTGTTTGTGTGTGTGTTTACGCAGTTTA